>NW_022589712.1:24133705-24170855 GCF_004348235.1 Phoca vitulina | reverse complement strand
AAGAAGAAGAAGAAGAAGAAGAAGAAGAAGAAAGAAGAAGAAGAACAAGAAAGAAGAAGAAGAACAAGAAGAACAAGAAGAAGAACAAGAAGAAGAAGAAGAAGAACAAGAACAAGACGAAGAAGAAGAAGGAGAAGAAAGCTAGCAGAGAAGATCAAGGAACTGGAAAAGTGCCATAGGCCATACAAATTCCATTTCAGTGTATCCAAGGTATGAGGCAGAAACTCAGGTCCAAGCATTTTGGGGACGAGGCAACTCTCCAAGAACTAGAGACTTGAGATCAGAGCAGGGCTAGCAGTAAATTGATCCAATGTGGAACAAATAAGTGACCTTGACTTACAGTATGTCTGGCTGAAAAGAGAGACAATCCTTAGGCTCTGAGTCAACACTGAATTTCTAAGAAAATAATAATGATTGGGACAACTGCAAAGAATAAACACTGCAGAGAAAAGAACCCAATCTGTTATATGCATAGCCCTATCCAGAGTAAAATAAGTTTTTGGGATCTCTGGTGTCCTCATCTTAATTATTCACTGATTCAGGTTGAAATATGCAACTATATTGAGATGTTCACAGAGGCTCTGGTCTTGCATAAAACCTTCTTTATCAACCTAGACACTCAGAAGTTCAATATTTGAAAATATATTGGCATGTCACATCTCTAAGGATCACACTGCTCACACAAATAGAAATATCCAAGAGAGAAGTCTGCATTTTATAAGATAACTAAATTATTAAAAGAAATAGATGAGAACTGAGGCTAGAAATTTCCATTTTAGGTAATAAAATCATATGATGTGAAAGTCGTGTGCAGATTTTTTTTTCTCTCAAATGGAATACTCAAGGAAAAGAAAAATGGAAAGAGAGGCCAATATTTATTGCATGCTTTTTATGAGCCATACAGTTTATTATGCAGTTATCTCATTTGTTTCTCACAAAAGCCACAGTGAGTACTACCACCATTTTACATATGAGTATCCTGAAGAAGATATTAAGTATCTCAACACATAGGTAAAATGGGATACAGTTCAGTTTTAAACCACATCTGCATCTTTCTAAAGTTTGGCTTCTTTCAAATATATCAGACTTCTTGCCTAATTATAAAATTAATTCTCACAAGATCATTTGGCCATTTGTATCATTTAGAGAACAGAGCATATAATATTGACTCTGAATAATTAGATGCAGAATGTGGTCTAATATGTAGTTAATATGTTTATGCATCTTTAATGTAGTGCTAATAGTTTCCTTACTATTCAATTCTTTGCTTGGTTTCTTATTAGTGGTTTTAAATACACTCTAATTTCCTTTGATTAAATATTAAGCTCTTTTATAGTGAGACTGTAGGCAATTTATTAATAGTTTACACAGCACAGGAAATACATTTTCAATTATATTCTACTGAACACATTCCAGTTTCCCTTTTTCAGTATTGTTTCATCTCTTAATGTCATTTGTGTTATGGAGTGGCATTTCCCCTAATTAATCTTTTTAGATAGACTGAATCATTGGCTTTTTCATGGATTGGAAATAACTGTTTTATGAGAAATATTAACATTAGGTATATATTTCTGCATCTTCTCACAATCGTTAATTCATTATTTAGCACATATTCATGGACACAAACCTAATGTCACACCTTCTTGTGGGTAACAAAAATGACCAAACTCTTGGATATGAGTCAAGCAGTTTTATTTTAACCAAAAGATTCATTGTTTTTTTTGAATATGTTCTGGGACGACCGCATCACAAAACCTAAAGGGCATGTTGAAAACGCACATTCCTAGCTCCTACCTCGGTCTTACAGATGTAGAATACCTGGGAGTAGGGTACACATTTCAATTTTTAACAGGGTATGGAGGAATTCCTATGAATACAAAATTTTAGAGTTAACGATTAGGTGAAAGCCCCTCCCTGAAGGTAGAAACTCTGTTGCAGGCTGTGAAGAAGAAAGCTTCTATGAGGTGAGAGGCCATGATGGAGAAGCCCACATAACAAAGACTGCACGTGGACTCTAGGGCTGAAGCAGCCTCCATCTGAGAACGTGAAAGCTTCTGTTCTGCTCTCACAAAGAAACGGATTCTGCCAACAAAGTGATGAAGCTCGGAAGTGGGTCTTTCCCCATTCGAACCTTTGAGGACGCTCCAGCTCCAGCTGAACCCTGGATTGCAGCCTGCTGAGATCCTGAGGCAGAGAACCCAGTTAAGCTGTGCTCAACTTCTGACCTACCGAAACTGTAAGATAATAAATGTATATTGTTTGAAGCCATTAAATGTGTGGCCAATTGTTATGCCATGATAGCAAACAGAAACATATAGAGCTAGCCATGTATGTTATCACATTTAATATAACACTCCTGTAAGGGTAGATACATTCACATATCCACTTTACTATTGCAGAAACAAGAATTAGAAAACTAAATATCATATTTATGGTCACAGAACCAGTAAGTAGTAGCACTGATATTTGATTCAGAATCACAATCAGAATCTAGAACCTATTCTCCTGTAAGATTTAGGGGACAAATTGACCAAAAGATCAGTATCGTCTGAGACAATGATGGGTAAAGATTTCCCCTTAATCATCACCTTAATACACTCCCTAACAATTTATGTTTACACCCACAGGACAAAAAGTTTACAGGCTTAGCAGATTTAAATTAGCACAAATACAGATGGTAACAGTTAGAAATTAGCATCTGTGTCTGTCATCAGCCTGCTGAGTAGTCAAGAACTGCAAGTGGCCCTTGTAATCTGTGATGAGGTGAAGCCTGCATAGAGTAATGCAAGGCTCATGTAAGATGCAGTGTATCCATTGTACAATACATAAGACAGCAGTGGCTTCTGGGAAGTAGTTGTTTTCTAAGCAGTTCTAAGCCAGGTAGTTGTTTTCTTAGTTCCAGGAAGATGAATTTGTCTGCATAGAGCAGACAGAAGACGGACTGAGGTCACAGAGGTAGAATCTTCTGGCCCCTAAGACCCTCCCAAGCAACAGGTGTTAACAAGGCTAGACTAGAAATCATATAGGCTAAGTGCTCATTTTGGCAATTCCTACAAGAAACCAAGGATATACAGGTTATGGACCTGGAGGGCCCCCGGTGCTCAGGAATCACACCCTCCTTCCCCGCCACATATACACCAGGCAAACCAGGTGCTCTAGAGTAGATGTGAACAAACTATGATCTCTAGGCCAAATCTGACTTATCTACCACCTGTTTTTATACAACTTGTGAGCTAGGAATTTTCTTTATATATTTAAGCCATTTTTAAAAATTAAAGAAAATGATTATTTCATGTCACATGATAATTAATATGAAATTAAAATTTCAGTGCCCACAACGTTTTATTGAAACACAACCACACTTACTAGTTTCCCCATTGTCTATTATGCTTTCCTATACAATCACAGTGTTGAGTAGATGGAGAGGACTGATGTCCCAAAAACCTGGAAATATTTACTATCTGGCTTTTTCTAGAAAGTTTGTTACTACTTTTCTAAATATTCCTTTGCCAGAGATCAGAGCTTTACAATAATTCTAAACTCAGTCTTCATTGATTTAGAAACTGGAGAAGGTTAGTTTAAACTAACAGTCTTTTTAACTTCTTGTTCTGAGAGATTAAGGAAGAGAGATAAACCCACTAACAATGACTTATAATTGAACAAAGTAAGCAATCTAAAAGTATTTAGGAAACTCTGCCTGTAAAACACACACGCACACACTAGGAGTAACCACCTAAAACATACACTAATTTTGAGTTAACTCAGAATAATAGAAGTCTGTGAATATAAATTTTTGCTGAGTTTATGTGACCAGTAAATTAACATTACTCTTTCACATTTTTTATGGAGAATGCCCTATAATTGAGGAAATTATTCCTGATACATATTGTTAGACTCATCTTTGAGACAAAGTCCTTAATACACTGTAACAATGTTTTCTTCTCCCCATCCCCTTTAGGTGGTGAATCCAAATTTCCCAACTTTGGAAGGAGAAAGAAAATTATACAATGTTTAAACATCTATACATTTCCATTATTAGCAGGGTTTAGAAAAAATAATGTCCAAGTATTCCTAATGATGGTTTTTACTAATGAATGAGAGATTGCTCATGAAAATCATAATTATACATGTGTATATGTTTTACTATCACTATACCAAAAAGGAACAAAAATTAGGATGTTTTCAGGACATCAAGTATTCATTATATAAAAAAGCATTCTTTATGTATTACTATAGTTCTTCAAGTGCTTATAACTTTCTAAAGTGACATTTTTATAGTTTTTTTAAATTAAAGCAAAAATCTACTGTCTGCAAGTTTCTGAGTCATGAAATTATTTTTAAGATATTTTGTCAATATCCCAAACACTAACTTTTAAAATTTTAAGTAGCTCTGTAATTACAAAAAAGTTGGTACTAAAGTCTAAAATGTACACCTTAAAAATTATTATTCTTATTGCGAGGAAACACTAAAATGCACTTTCAGTGAGAATTGTTGGAAGTCACTGCATATTTTAAAAGATTTTTTGGTGAAAAATATAGAGGTTGAGTTTCTCTGCTGATATCCCAGGTAAAGTAAATATCATGTGACCCCACAAAAAGAAAAACTTGCTTTATATCTCACACATATCCCCCAGAGATACATTGTTACTGAAAGACACAGAGTTTAGTCACTTAAGAGGAAATAACGAGTTCTGAAGAATTAGTATATTGTAGGTGAGTTTCTGAGAGTTTATGAAGATAATTCTATGATAAATAGTAATGATTTTAGATGTGGTGTTTGCTGAAGACAGGGAGAATACAATAGAGAGAAAATGCAAGAAGGGTCCAGCATCATCAAAGTTCTGTGGATGCATGGTTTGGACTGCCAACTATCTCTTTTATTTAAGGGCAAAGCCAGATTTTGGATATTAAAACCTATAGTGCATTCATATGGCTTTCTAGGGAAATGGTTGAAACTCGCCTCATTTTTTTGTATGCCTCCACTTTATCTTAGAGATGGTCTCCTGGAAAAGGTATGTCTTACTGGAAGAGAGCAATTCACACTAAATCCTCACAAACTGGCAGAAGAGGATCAGATTCAGTTCTGGAGCTATTTATAGATATTTTGCTAGAAAAACAAATACTCAACCTTCTGGAGTTTACCTTGTACTTAGCAACGAACCCACTGGGGTTTAAGTTCCTAAAATCTCTTCTGCTATGTAGTAATAGCTACACAGAATTTGGGGACAAGTGTCCGGTGCCTTTAATCCAGAAAGTGTAAGAGTTCTGAAATATGCAAAATCTTTTCTCCCCCTTCAGGGTTTGATTAAAGCTATTTGTCATTAACCTTTGTGCATATACTAACCTTGGCAAAGTGAAGTGAGGCATTGCTCACATCTTTTTGTTTAATATCATAGATACTGTTTTAAGCTTCAGCTCACTTAATCAGACCCATTTCTTCATTTACTCAAGTGGCTATTATAATCCCAATGCCAGTCTTTATTTTGCAAATATATACTTAGCACTGTGAGCCAAATGCTTTCGAATCATTTTCTAGGTAGATTGATAATTTTATTTGGTGACCTAACCCATTCTAAAAGTTTGCAATGCAGCAGTGTAGGGGCTTTGGATTCAATACTATTTTCCAAGAAAAGTAGGAAAATCTGCTTTGCATTTAAGACCATGATGTAATGTCTCACATTTGCAGATTATTTAAAATGAAAAACAGGTTTTCACCACTTGAAAGCCTATATTTTCATTGGTGTTCATGACAGGTACAATATATCTGAGGCAAATACATGTATATTTGTGTATATATGTGTGTGTGTATATATATGTATACACACACACACACACACACATCACTTTCAACTGGTGGGCCTGATCAGAGCAGGTGACATTAAATAATTAACAAGTTCTCTTTCCAAACCACACTCCATGCTTTAATTAATTTTGTTCCTTAAAATAAGAAGTTGTTTACCAATGCTGCCTCTGCAAGCTCACACACATACACACACACACACACACAGGCCTCTGAGATGTGTCTATGCCCAAGGGATTGCTTTCACTTCTTTGTTTATAATAACTACAAACAAAGAGCTGCAAAAGCTCATTCTCGCCATGAGACATCCTGACAATCTGCCAGTTTAGTCACCAGTAATAACGGACTGGCACCAGCAATCAGCTCAGTGCTAATCTAATGAGGGCCTGTTCCATTCGTCCATTGACATTACAGCAGCTGCTAAGCACCCGATGTTTAGGACATATAAACAAGAGGTGTGTCTCCAACCAGTTGAAAGATAATTACCCCCCAATATGGCCTTGATAGCACACAGAAGCAGCAGCGTGTATTTTTCTGTGAGATTTCCTAGAGATAGAATATCTTGTCAAGATCACAAAATTAATGAGGTCATCTGCCTATGCTATGCTTGGAAAAGGTTCAATTAGTTGTTACTGTTGCCAGTGGGATTTTGTTGTTGTTTGGCTGAGCACACACCCCCCCCACCCAGTCATCCATGCAGATAAGAACATACATGTGATTTATGGACTTGTGTGTATAAGGACCATGTGATGTCACTTCCTTCACTTAGTTCCTGGGGTGAATGCAATTATGAACAGATGGGCAAATGACATGATTCCACTGCTAATGAACTTCCCTACTGAGGAAGAGGACAGTGCATTACCCTTTTGTACTTCAGAATCTTAATTATCACTTTTTTTTTCCAGTGTGATTATTACACATGCAAACATCTTTGAATTTAAGTCATGTTGATGGAGCATTATGGACATCATTAACTGCCTCTGTTCTGGCTGGGAAGCAACACATGCTTCTGAATGCTGTAGAATAAGACATCTAACACAGGCAGAACTGTCACACTGGATTCTAAATTCAACATCTACAAGGGAGGGGAGATCTTAGTAAACATGTCATTTGTTTGTTAAGAAACAAATACCAGAAAGTTCCCTTTGTTTACTTTTTCTTTTCTTTTTTTTTTTTAATATACAACAGAAGAAAGGGAAAAACACCTAACAAAAAGAGAGTCTGTTCAAGGTAGGGAAATTTTGTGCAGCTTGAATTCATATGTGAGATTCTAACTGATCCTCTCATTTAAGCATACTTATAATCCAGAACTGTTATCGCTAGAGATCATTAATAATGCACCGAGCATTCCCTTCATCAAATATAAAATCTTTTCCTGTCAAGATATCATAATTACCCTGTCAGTATGTCTAGATACTCTGGTCATTTCCATAGCGTCTGAGAGGGGTGTTATAAAGCCTGGGTCACTTCCTTACCCTAAAACTACAATAGATACAGGGCTTTATAGACATCGGTCCATTCATGAACATTCTTCATATACCTAAGCAAATCAGACTTTGGGCCCCTTTTAGATAATCTAGACACGAAATCAATTTGGGAACTGGCCCAGATTTTCCGTATTCAAATCAAGTCACCCTCAGATCTAAAGCTTTGAGTATTTGAAGCATCAGGATAAAATTCTGTGGCCTTGCATCTTCATGCCATGCTAAGCCTAATATTCCCTAGAATTAGGATCGTCATTTATCAGACATAAATACAGGAATTTCAGATAAACAAGTAAATTTTAGTATAAAAAATGTCTTGCTAGTAAAAGGAAATAGATTACTTCTGTAAGTTTTAAGATTTTATTCTAAAATAGTATTTATTAACTTAAATCTGCCCAGAATATTTTATCCCATCTGGCCGTAAAGGTCACAGGAAAAAATAACCTAAGATGGTTACTTCATTTTAAATTTCCTTGTTCAGTCATTAAAATATTTTTGTATATTTTTTACTTCCCCAGTTATGTACTCTGGGTAATAAGACAAGCCACTGTATTAGTTTTCCATTGTTATTATAACAAGGTACTACAAATTAGTGGCTTAAGACAACACATATTTATTACCTTATGTCTCTAGATATCAGAAGTTTGAAATGTGTTTCACTTGTCTAAAATCAAGGTATCTGAAGTGCTGGGTTCTTTCTGGAGGCTCCAGGGAAAACTGTTTTTCTTGCCTTTTTAACTCCTAGAGGCCACTTGCATTCCTTGACTTGTGGCTCCTTCCTTTATCTTCAAATCCAGCTGTGTGGCATCTTCAGTGCTCTCTGACTCCTGCCTCCTTCTTATAAGGACCATTGAGATTTCATTGGACGTTCCTGGACAACCCAGAATAATCTTGTTTCAAACTCTTAATCACATCTGCAAAGTCCTTTTGCCATATAAGGTAATATATTAACAAGTTTTGGAAAGCAGGATATAGTAGTTTTGGCAGAATATTTTTCTACCGAACTTAGGCATTACTCACAAATTCATCAATCCACCAATTATTCATTTAGTTTGTAGTTACTAAACACCAAATTTTTTTCTCAGGAAGTAGATTTTATTTTGGAGAGACACAGATAATATATTGAAGCTGTGTCCTCAAGAATCTCAGTGGAAGACACTGACAAAAAAGCTGACAAATTAGATAATAGGGCTAGGTATCGTGTGACCACACTTGAACGAACCTAACTCAGCCTGAATAATGGAGTGTTGAAAGAAATTTTATCAGAGAAGGGAATATCTGAGATAAGTTATAAAGGGTACATAAGAGTGGGTTTGGAGAGATAAGTATGGCAGGTGATTTTCTAAGAGAGAGAAGATGTGCAAAGACAAGGAGATGTGGTCTCTAGAGATAATAGTAAATGATTTTCGATACTGACATGGACACTGGTGAGGGGTGAGTGGTGAGCAAAGAAGCTGAAGATGAAACTGAAGCCTAGGTCATGGAGAACATTATATGACTTCCTAGGGAGAAGTTACTACAGGCAATAAGATATTTTAAACTAGAGAATTATATGATCAAATATGCATTTAAGGAAATTATTATTGGTGTAATTATGAATGTTGTATAAGAATGAGTCATTTTGATCTGCTAGGATACTAGTGATGTAAACATTTCTGTAGATCACATGAGTTCATCATTACTTCCAGTAAGGGTAATGAGTATGGAGAGAAGGTGGATTTCAGTGAGGCAGATAAAATTGTATTTTAGGAGCAACTGATGTGAAGTTAAATGGCTTGACTAAGTGTTTTCCATATTGTTTGCCTAAGTAAAAAGAGTGGCCATTCACTGAAATATAAAATAGAGAAGGACTGGATACAAGGTACAAGGATAATAGGTTTTGTTTTTGGTACGTTAGCATTAGGGTGCCAACAGAATTATAGGTCACACTGTTGAATGTATGGTATATAAGGCTCATTGTAGACATGATCAGGATTAGAGATACAGATGTGAAAATTCTCTAATTACATGATAGATGCCATGACAAGAGATCTATAGATGGAATAGCTGATTATCTTTTTCTTTTCTGATATATTTGCTTCTTCCAGCTTCAGCCCTGTGTTTCATTTACCAAGTGGCTCAATGCACACAGATTTAACTGAGTTGTTTCCTCTCTTCCTCCATCATTTCAGGATATGGTCAATTATTCCTTCATTTCTGGAAATCATAAGTGAATCTTCTACTTGGAAATCATAAGTGAATCTTCTACTTGGAAGAACATGAAAAATATGATGCTCTTGCTATTTCAAAAATAATTGTTTTAGTTAAAAGCACTTAGACTTCATGTCCACATGAAGCTTCAAAATTTTGTAGCTGTCTTTTGACCCAGGAATTCTCTAAAGCTAAAAATATGCTAATATTATAGTCTCATCTTTAGAATGAAAATTTGAAAAATAAGGCTGCATGTTTAAAGAAGCAATATATTTAGGTGTTCCTCAACTAAGTCTAGTCCTATTTTCTCCATATCCAGAAAAGTTGTAATATAATGACTCTAAACATACTTGATCTTGTGTGAGCATACTTTACAAAGATCATTTAGAAGTCTCTCACCGTACAGGATAAAAACACATCTGCATTTTTATCACTGGTTTGTTTCCATAACAACACAATAAGTGGAAATAGAAACAAAATTTAGACAATTTTATTTTCAATTTACAATCTGATATTTTTATATAAAAATTAGAAATCATGAGATTTAAAGCTTTTAAATAATAGAAAAGTGTCAAATGACATTTGAAATTTGTCAAACTCTTTTACTTAAAAAATCATATAGTCAGATAACTTTACATATAATTTTCTTAGCTTTCCTTCTAAATATAAGCCTCATTAAAGTAAATCCAACATTGAACTCTGGAATGGCATTGAAGTATGCAAGTTGATTTTTTTAAAATCTGAGTAACATAACACTTTTTTGGTGACAAATGCAAATTTCAATGCTTTAAAAATATTCATTCAATATAAAAAATTCCCTGTGAGATCGGCATGGTATTATACCCTTTATTCAGAAAGAAAGAAATTGAGTCACAAATTAAGTCATTTGCCCAAGTTAACAAAAGTGATCAATTTTAAAAATTATTGGTAAGCTTCTAAGACACTGCTTGAGCCATACTTCCTAGAGAGCAAACTCAATGTGAGTTATGAGGTTAGTTTATGTGAGTGCAGTTTTTGTAATTCTCCTTATCTTGTATCTGGTAATAGACACAGCCCATTTCCAAGAGAGAGAAAAACACAATTATTTTTCTCCTGTCTCTCTTCCCCTGTAGCTGGGCTGAAGATATTGCTCTGGCCAGGACAACAGGACTAGAAGAGCTCTCTCTCTCTCACTTTTACTTTTTCTTCTTGTCTCTAGAGGGAAATGATGTCTCAGACTTTTTTTTTTTGTAATTCATATTGGTGAGATCCTAGCAACAAGATGGATTTTTTATGTATGTGTGTATGCATGTGTGTGTGGAGGTGGGGGTGGAGTGGATATTGAAATGGCAAATAGATTCTGTATGAATCTATTTTGAGATAACTAACTTGAGATAAATAGATGGATGGTCCTTTTAAAGGTTTGATCCAGCTTTCTAGAACTCTCAGCTTTGGGGATCGGGCCCAACCCTTGCTAATAAAGTGTCAGTGTTTCTTTCCTTTGGCATCTTTTGGACATCTCTCAGGGACATTAGTTGTTTAACTGTGGTCTGGGAGATGGGACAGGTTTAGGCATCTCTTGAATATTGAAGACAAAGATTACCTAAAAGTATCCACATATCACCCAAAATCTAAAGTAAACTTATAAACTATGAAGAGCAAAGCTTCCATTCAAATTACCTCATGTTTTTAATAGGGTTCTTAGGTCTCACTTCATCACAACTAATTTTTTCCTGCATTTTTAGAATTCTATTTATGTTTAGGGCAATCCACTCTGAAATTTGTTGTCATCACAGAATTATTTTTACATTGGGATTGATGTTTTATCATTGATAAATTTTCTTTTAATATATCACTTTATTTCTTTTTTGTTGTCATTGATAAAAAAAGTTTACATACAAAATAATGATTAGCCAAATATACACCAAAATGTTAATAGTAATGGTTTCTGGGTTGGGAGATTATGAGTGATTTAAAAAAAAATTCTATAATGAACATATACTTCTTTTGTAATAATAAAAGTCAATTAAAAGTTAATTCTTAAATCTCCTGAACCCCCAATTTCATTTCTCTGTGTCTAATAAAAGCCAAAAACAGAATAAAACTTTGCTGGTTTGAACTTCTTGGATCATTATCATCATACACTATTTTTAGTGTTATAGGGAGCTAGTGCTTTCTTACAAAAAACTTCCTACTGACTAAACAAACAGTATGAAGCCAGAATGGGAGGTTCTCTTCATGAAATGTGTGGGTTTGCTACAGTCCTACTAGAACCTCTGATGTCTTGTCATTATATAGATTAACTGCCTAATGAGTGAATGGGAGCCATTAGCCCTGATAAGCTGAAGAAGAAAAAGCACTTCAGCAGTCTACCCTAATCAATCCTGAGTCTCATTTTCTTCCCTGTTTAGATAGTTTAATCAACAGAATCATTATTGAATAGGGTCCCCTTTATTTCTCAATATAATAAAACATATGTCTCTTCTACTGTGTTATCTGAAGTAGAAAGAGTAGTCCTCTGCTTAATAAAAACCTGGTTCAGATATGTGCACATATAGTACAAATATGCAACAGTGCATATTTATATATAATGTTAGTTCATGAAAAGAATTTAAAACAGTGCATGGCACACAGTAATATGAAAACAACATTAGGTATTATTATAATCATTATTATTTATATTTTAAAATGCTTTGAATTGACCTGATTCTTTATCTGTCTTAGGACATCAGCATTTTGAGATCTTAAGATATCCCTGTCCATATTCATATCCAGAAAATTGGCATTTATACAATAATAGCAGGTAAATACATTTTGGAAAAAGATAAAAATATCCAGGAAAAAATTCTGATAAAAATAGATATACAAATGTAAAGCTAATATCATTTTATTCAAGTTAACGTTTTATCATTTAGCTCTTTATGTCTGGCATCTAATTTTTTTCATTTTTTTATTTCAAGTTTTCATTTAAATTCCAGCTCTTTAACATACAGTGTAATATTAGTTTCAGTAGTAAAGTTTTTGGTTCATCACTTACGTACAATATTTACATTTAACCCATCCCTCCGCTCATCACAACCTCCAGTTTGTTCTCCATAGCTAATATTCTGTTTTATGGTTTGCCTCTTTTTCCCCCCTTAAGTTCATCTGTTTTGTTTCTTAAATTCCACATGTGAGTGAAATCATATGGTATTTGTCTTTCTCTGACTGAATTATTTCACTTAGTATAATACTCTCTAGATCCATACATGTCATTGCAAATGGCAAGATTTCAATCTTTTTTATGGCTAAGTAACATTCCATTATATATTTATATATGCCACATCTTCTTTATCCATTCATTCAGTCAATGGACACTTGGGCTCTTTCCATAATTTGGCTATTGTAGGTAATACTGTTATAAAAATTGGGGAGCATGTATCCCTTTGGATCAGTATTTTTGTATCCTTTGGGTAAATACCTAGTAGTGCAATTGCTGGATTGTAGGGTAGTTGTATTTTTACTTTTTTCAGGAAACTCCATACTGTTTTCCAGAAGGCTGCACCAGTTTGCATTCCCACCAACAGTGTAAGAGGGTTCCCCCTTTTCCACATCTTTGCCAACACCTGTTGTTTCCTGTGTTGTTAATTTTAGCCATTCTGACAGGCATGAGGTGGTATCTTATTGTAGTTTTGATTTGTATTTTCCTGATGATGTTGAGCATCTTTTCATGTGTCTGTTAGTCATCTGCATGTCTTCTTTGGAAAAATGTCTACTCACGTCTTCTGACCATTTCTTAACTGGATTATTTGGTTTTTGGGGTTGGTATCTAATTTTTGATGTATTTTATGTAATTATTTTCTGGCTCTTAGTATGTTATTATGAACATGAAGCAGATCTCTAAAATCAGGCACTACACCCATATTGTGCATATAATCTTTTCTCCTGCTTTCTAAATATCTGGAAGAAAATATTCTGATGCAAATATAGGTTCCTACAAATCTGCTCTTTTTAAGTATTATAGTTTGAAATGATTAGCAGTGTTCTTTTTTTAAGGCAGACACCATGTTTTATTAAATTTAGTATTACTTGCACCTATTACAATAAATGGTTATACAATATGAGATCTATAAGCATTTGTGGAAATAAAAAGAAAATGAATGATATAAAATAAAATGGCTCTTCAATATTCATCAGTAAGTCTTTACTGTGCAGCATTTATGTATGGCTTTAACATCTTGCTAAGAATCATGAGGGATTCAGGTTAATTACATTTAAGATGACAAGTCTTTTTCCCTTAAGGAGATGGAGACCAAACAAAAAAAAAAATTCAAAGCCCTTCATTCCTACAACAAATATTTACTGATCAATTTTTGTATTCTCAGAGCTTTTCCTGCTCTAGTTTCTGGAGATACAGGACACAGTGTCTACCCTCAGAGAAATTATACTCTATGGAGGGGAAACAGAAAATATATGATATGAGGGCAGAGCATGGGGAGGAATTTATTTTATATAACATGGTCTAGGAATGATAATCTTATGATTATTGATTTTACATATGAACTGAGACTTGTAATTACCAAAGTGTAGTAACTGTAGGTACAAACGTATATATCTCAGGAAAGTATTTTCAAGAAGAAGGAATATCACATGCAAACCTTTCGGGTAACAGTATGTTTGGTGTGTCAATAGACTACAAAGAAGGATGATAATGACCTGGAGCACAGTGAGTGAAATGGAAAATGAATCATTTTAGGAAGATAGCCAGAAACTAAAACCTGTAGGATTTAACAGACCTTTCAAAATATCATAATAGTTTGGCTAGAGTAAGATGGGAAATCACTGAAGGCTTTGAATAGAGGAGATATATTAACACAACAAAGATTTTAAAGTACCACTGCTAGGAATTAAATACAGAATAAATTTCAGAGACCACTGAATTTCCTACTTGGTTCATGTTAAAACATGAACTATGTGCTATACTACTAAGGTTTATTATTATGTTTTTAGGAGACAACAATTAGTTGTTAATTTAGAATTTAGAATTTTAATAAATATTAAAATATTTCAATCTTTTCCAGATATCATAATTGGAGATAGGGTGGCCAAATACTTTTTTATTAAAATGATTTTAAATTAGACAATTTTTTACTTGAAAAGTTTTCAAAATCAGTTGATTAATAATAACTGCCATAAATGTGTCATTTAATTCATATTTCAGTGTAAATGAGCCACCATTATATGCATATATATACATGATATATACAGACACATATTAAATGATGTGTGTATATAATTTAATAAAACATATATTAAACAAATTTTTTAAATATGTTTAAAATAATATTAATGTTTTCAATAAGGCAGATATAAATTCTGGGTAATGCTGTTTTTGGGGGGTTTTTTTCCAGGTAACTTTGATAATGAGGGCTACTTAAGTTGAAATATCCCAACATTTTCTCTAAAAAATAAGAAAAATAAGAAGAACTGGTAAATCCACATGAACCTCATGCCTTCAGCCTAACTGGAAAACAGTGAACAATACAAATTTAAATTACCTATTAATAGTAAAATAAACACTAATTTTAATAAAACTATTTATTAATCTCTAACACAAGCTTTTTCAAAGAACCAAGAGACTGTCTTACAAAAAAAAAAAAAAAGCCCTACAAGCAAATGGAGAATTCGAAGATACAATGTGGAAATACGATTACTAGGAGAAAGTCTACTCTACATATGAAAATACCGAGTCATATTAAGTCTAAGCACATAGTACAGGAAAAGAACTTCAAAAAACACAGGATTACCTGAGACAGCCTTGCAAAAGCAGTGCTTCTTGGAAAAATATATTTTTTAAAAAGAAGAAGCTCCTTGGAAATTAAGCAGTAAAAGAAAACACTTAAACAAATGGGAAATTAGATCCTACAAGAAAAAAGAATATTAAAAACCAAAATTCAAAGGACTAGGTGACTAAAGAACAGATTCAAATTAAAGCTTAAAAGGGGGAATTGAAAAAGGTAGAAAAACAATCTCATGAATGAAAATGAGATAAAGAAAGAAGGCAAAATGTTCTGAGAGAAAAAGATCATTTAAAAAGAAAGCAGGCAAAAAAGATTCAGTACATGTACAATTGAATTCCATGAAAAAGGAGATCTAAACAATGGAACAGAATAAATATTTAATGCTATAATAAAAAAAATCCAGAAGTTAAAGAAGACCTGAATTTACATATATAAAATGCTCACCAGGCATTTGAGACAACTGTCCCAGAATAGTCAACTCTAAGGCATACATAGTAAATTACTAGAATTTAAAGATTAGAAAAAAATCCTCAGAGGCTCCATGGAAAAAGATCAAATAACTTATGAGAGTATTACACTAGCATCAGATTTCTAAAAAGCATCATAAAGATCAAAGGAACAATGAGGAGTTTTCAGGAAACCAAAGGTTTAACTTACTCAATAAATATGATTTTGATTTTGTCTCAGAGAGAATTAGTCACTCCATGCTCTACACAATAAACACATCTAAGGGTGAGTTGAGCAAGGTGGAAATGATACAAAGCAAGGGTTTAAATTCTAATAACAAAGTAAAGTTCAACCCAAAAAGCATTAAAGCCACTGTTTAACACAAAGATTCACATTACCATGGTGATACAAGTTATAAATATTTACATATAAAATGACAAAGAAATCACTTTTATAAAGCCTAAACTATAGAAATTGGAAGGGAATATAGATAGATATGCAGTAAAAATAGAAGACTTTAACATAATTCTTTCAATAAAACGCTGATCAAGTGGAAAAAAAGATAAAAATCTAAATAAATATGGCTGATGGTTGATTTTATGGTCCTATTTCACACCATGATTAGGGAAACCGCCTTTGTATCTAGCTCTACTGTGCATGGAACATCAGGAAAATTTGTTAGGTTACAAAGAAAACATTGATAAGTTTAATAAAGTGGAAATATTGCAAAGAAAATTACCCTGATCACAAAAAAATAATATACCACTAATGACAAAGTCATAAAGAAAGTTCTACATGGAAATTTAATGTGAATGTGAAACTTGAAATAAAAGCCAAAACTATAAATTTCTATATCAGGATACATTGGATAAATAAAAACTATTATCAGAAGAAAATCTAGACCTTAAATTTCTTTTATCATAAAAAAATTAAAGAATCAAAATAAATTGGTTAAATTCACAATCAAAATTCTTTTCTAGAAATTCTAGAAAACTCTAGAAAACTAAAGTAAACCCAAAAGAGCACAATATAGCAAATAATAAAAATATGGCAGAATGGCAGAAATTAATGGGGTAGAATACAGAAAAATAGTAAACTAATAATTCAAAATCTCATATTTTCAAAAAAAATAAAAATAGGCTAGCCACTAGCAAACTCAATTAAGAAAATGTGAATAAAGCATAGAATAAGAAATGATTAAGGAGAAATAATGATAGAAAAATACTACACTTTTTAAAATTATAACAATTATCAGATCTCAATGCATATATGTTTTTTTAAAGAAAATGATAATTTTGGTAGTAAAACAGTTTACTACAATCCAGTAAACATTTTTAAAAAATCTTGGTAAGACTGATTTCTGTAGAAGAAATAGAGAAAGTTATTAAGGAAATGGCCTATAGACAGAATTACCACATCTGGATGATTTCCAGAGGTATTTTATCAACCATTCATGTAATCTAAATGCTATGTTGTTCTAGAACATGAGCATTTCAAATTATTTTTATGAAGTATTTTATTGTATCTAAACCTGATAAAGATAGTACAAAAAAGGAAACTGGTAGAAATATAAAGCATTGATATCATAGAAATATAAGTTTTCCTTAAACTGGAAGTTTAGTAAACTACAAAAGAGCCACTATATATATATATATTTTTTTTTTCTTTATGGACATAGGCAACTTGATAATGAATGTTCTTCTGAAAGAAAAAAATATTAGAATAATTTTAAATGATTTTAAAAAGAGAAGTCCTAGCTCTACCATATATTAAAAGTACTATAAAACATCTATAACTACATCTGTGTGGTAATGATATAGAAAGAGACAGGCCAGTGAGATAAAATAGAAATATAATAAATAGAACAAAGTATATACGAAATTCTAGTATATGAAAAAGAAAGCATCCCATATCACTTGGGAAAAATAAACTTCTTAATAAATGCTGGAGGGGCTGAGTAGCTATTGGAAAAAAGATAACTTTAGATCCATATCTCAAACTATAAGCATGAATAAAATCTAAGTGGTTCAAAAATCTATTTGTTAAAAAAAAAGAAAAGAAAAGAAGTTGTACAAATCCTACAGGGAAATTTTTCCAAATTTGACTCAAAGTCTAGATGCAATGAAGAAAAGATTAATAAATTTGAATACATTTTAAAAACTGTTTCATGACAAAAAACAAAACAAAACAACAACAACAACAACAAAAAGCACATAAATTTTAAAGACAAATGACAACCAGGGAAAAATATTACAGATAAAATTCCACAACCTATAGAAGCTTAGGGTGAAGAGTCCATATACTCAATAGAAAAAATAACAGACAATTCATAAGAAAAAAAAGGTATTAAATGAGCCTAAAATACAAGAAGAAATATTCAACTTTACTCATATAAGAGAAATGCAAATTAAAACTACTGTGGATACCATCTACTTGGCAATAAGTGAAAAACAATGATAATTATTTTTTTAAAGCTTTTTTTTTTTTATTTAGTCATTTGACAGAGAGAGACACAGCGAGAAAGGAAACACAAGCAAGGGGAGTGGGAGAGCGAGAAGCAGGCTTCCCCCGGAGCAGGACGCGGGGCTCGATCCCAGGTCCCTGGGATCATGACCTGAGCTGAAGGCAGACGCTTAAGGACTGAGCCACCCAGGCGCCCCAACAATGATAATTATTTGAGTAAACCCTTTTAGACAGTTTTACTTTTGGAACCATATTAATATTTGACATCTTAAAAAAATAATAAAACACAAATCTGAGGCAAAAAAAAAAGAGTCTAAAATGCAATGTAAACAAATCAGCCAAACTGCTTTTCAAATAAATAAATTTGTTAAATAAATATTTGTGTTAGAAAATAATATTCAAGGAGTAATGGGGCATGACCAAAAGACATGGGGGCTTCATGAAGGACCTTCACTGTCCATAGCTTGGGCAATCTGAACATTAAAATACGTAAAGAAATAATAGATTATATCTCACTAAATAAAAATGGAATCTATGGGTCCTTAGTGAGGTAAATTCTTAATTATGTACGTGTATAGAGCAGGAGGAAAAGTTCTTATATATGGTAGAATGCCAACTAGTAAATTCGAAAGGAATGATGAAATTTGCAAATCATCATCTGACAAACATCATAGTAATAATTGATTCAGGTGGGGATAATCAATAGGTGCTAACTCTTGATTGTGGAAATTTAATAGGAGAAGGGATATTTGCTTATTCTCAAAGTATCCACCCACAAAATATTTGCTAATTACAAAGGGAAAAATATCTTTTTACTATGGAGAAGTAAATCTAGCCAACCTCACCTTAACCAAGTGATCAGTTATTATCTGTAACTAAACAAAGCCAGATCACTTACAGAACCTCTATTTAATCAAAAGGAAATAGCAGTTAAATACAAATTGGGAGAAATTCCACAAAATAACTAGCCTGTAATCTTCAAATTTATCAGGGTCATGATAGATAAAGAATGACTAAGGAACAGTGTAAGAAGATAAATAGATTAAAGCTAAATGTAATACGTGATTTTAAATTAAATTGTGGGCCACTTTTTTTTTGTAAAGCACATTATTGAGACAATTGGCATTTAGTTCTATAAGTTAGATAATAAAATCACGTCAATTATAAAAGTACAATGTTGTACAATTATACGAATACAATAATTATGTATAAACATGTTTTTGCTAGTAGGGAACATACACAGGCATCATGTCCACAATTTATTCTCACATGGTTTAGAAAAATACAAAATGTATTCATGCAGGCAGAAAATTATAAAGCAAAATATGGTAAATGTTAACAATTGAGGAATCTGGGTTTAAAGTGTATAGTAGCTGTCTGTACAACTTTTGAAACTTTCTTCTAAATCTGAAATACTTTCAAAGTAAAAAGTTACAGAGAGTGAAAATATTTTCTTGTAAAATATATATTTAATGCTTGCCAGCCAACTTTAAAGATAGACACCATAGTTTAAAGTTTATTAGACTAATTGCTCTGGAAGTACAGTTCTGCCACTTATTACTTGTAGTATCTCATACAAGTTATTTTACTGACTTTGTCTCAGTTTCCTTGTTTTAAAATAGAAGTGTTCTATCAGGAAGACTATATGATAGAAGGCTGTCATGAAGATTACATGAATAAATATATATGTAAAGCACTTGGACAGAGACTGGAACATAATGAATGCTATATAATCGCTTGTTAAATAAAATTTATTTATTTTTGCCATCTGTACTGAATCAAAGCACAAAATTTTTCCTTATACTTAATATCTATGATCAATGAGTACAATATAAGAACCGTGGTGTATCTTGTTGAGAAATGAGTTCCTGTTGAAGACTGGGCACACTGCATTAATTTTAAAAGCAGGAACAAAAGTAATGAGAACTAAGACAAATTAAGGAATAGCAACTCAGAGCCAGACCATCTGGTCCAATCAAGACCCAACATTAGTGTAATCCAAATTAAAAATCAGCATCTCTTGGTTTTCTGATTAAAAAAAAAAAAAAGAATATGTACCAATCTAAATTTAGACCATAATTTTGACACAGAAGGTAAGGAGCAGAGCTCTGAGAAAGACAGATTAAAACAGACAGACCAAAATTTGTTAGGGGTAACAGATGAACATAAAACCACCATTCATATTGAAAACGTCATATAAAAACTGAAAAAAAGAAGTTCTTGGAGATAACCATGAAATCTTTGTATTGTGTTGTTTGCTATGTATGTTTTTGAGGTGGAATGCATAGTTTAGTCTGGATGTAATTTGTTTATGGGTTTTTAGAAACTCTGTATAGCTCTATATATTTAGAAGCAATGCATGTCTACGTATGTGTATTTATGCATTGGTATTACTTCTGTTTAGGTTTTATACGGAATCAACAAAATAGACAAATAGAGGCCAGGCATTAAAAGGAGGGAAAGGAAACATTAGCAACAGTAGGGGAAAGTTTGAGCAAAGATGAAAGGAATGCTTTTGAAACTCCATCACTTGAAAGGAAACGAAGAAATAGAAAAGGTATGGAGTGGTTAGAAGGATTCTGGGGAAAGCGCCCAAAGAGTATGCTGGAATCTGATCTCAGAGAGCCAGTGGACTAGGGCAAGAGGCAGACATGTAAATGGCAGCACATCTGTGTTCAATCAGTGCTTTTTTTTCATGAATGCTCTGTTTCTCCTTTCTTTCTCTGAAATCACCCTTCCAAGAGCCCTGAGGCCGTTGGAACATGTGTGCTTCCTCCTAACAAACTCCTCTTGGCATCAAGAGACCTGTCTCTGTTAATTTAACACAAAGCTTAAAGTATACATAGAAAATTTGGTTCAAGGACTTAATAATATTGATCTGAAAGTCTTGTCCTAAATTGCTGGATTTGTAATCTGTGCCTGAGTCACAAGAGTCTCTAACTTCAACGATGAGACCTCTCTAACACCTTATGCCTCCTATAGTTTTTTTTTCATGTTTCACATGTTTTCATTTGGAATCACTAAACTTTTGAATATAAGACCATGTTTAGCTTTTTTCTCTTATCTACTACATTTCTTCATTCCTGTGTTTCCAATGTGGGCATGGCATTAGTGATGCTGAAGTAATAAGCTTCTTTTAAATGAAAGGTTTTCTTTAATTTTCTCCTATCTTTTATAAGACAGTTTATGATATCCTCTATCTAATCTAAAATAGTTATTTTCATTAAGGTCATGAGTACTAAAAAAATAATTGCATTTCCTTATTCTTATTTCTGATCCTTATGCTCCTATAGATAAAGTAAATTTTTTTCTTATCTATTTTACAAAGGATTTGATTATCACACTTCTTTTACTTCTCTTGCTATCTTTTAAACTCTTCTGTTTTTTTGGTATGCATAATTTTTCCCATGATAAGCTTCCCCTGATATCTTATCTCTAGTTCTAATTTAATAAGATTTCTATCTTATTTTCTTCTGCATTGTTGGAATGTTCTTTTTTAATAAAGAAGCCATTCACAATTTTATATGAACATTTTGTTAGTTCCCTATGGCCAAATTCTACTTATGCAACAAATATTGAGCATTATACCCTCACTACCATGTTCCAGACAGTTGTAGGTATTTGTGATACAAAAATGAAAAATCAGTTCCAGGATTGCTCTCCAAAAGAGAGGAAATATAAATAAAAATAATGAAAAATGTGATGAGTGATATAAGAGAAGTTTGAACATAAAACCCATATGCAACTAAGAATAATCTACTATGTCTTTGAGTATAAAAGTAGTCTTCACAGACAATGCCCAACAAATAAGGGTAGAGGAGCTTTCTAGAAAATGAGGATTCACAATGGACAAAAATGTAGGTATGTGAAATAGTACAAATCAGGACACATTAGAAAACAGGAAATTTCTGTGTTGCTAGCGCTAGAGCATCCATGCAAATGGAGATGAAGATCAGAGAAGAGAATCAAAAGATAGACGTTTCTTGGGAGGGGTCTCTACTATATCTTGGAGAGTCATTAAGAGATTTTAGCAAAGAAGTAGCATGATCATGTTCATATTTCAGAAAGATTGCTATATCTTTAATAAAGAAAATGGATTG
Source organism: Phoca vitulina (assembly GCF_004348235.1). Classification (NCBI taxonomy): domain Eukaryota; kingdom Metazoa; phylum Chordata; class Mammalia; order Carnivora; family Phocidae; genus Phoca; species Phoca vitulina. The sequence continues at coordinate 24,148,612 of NW_022589712.1, read as the reverse complement.
AAGAGAAATAAAATTGAAAAATAGGAGGTAAATTTGTAAACCATTGAACTATTAAGCCAGACTTGATAAAAACATGAACTAGACAAGTGGTGCTATGAATTAAGAGAAGGGAACAAATGTGAAATCCTCTAAGAAGATAGACTTAATAGAATTGTGTGGTTGGTTGCATATGGATGATGAGAAGTCTAATATGGTTTCCCTGTCTTTGTACCTGTCTTAGCAACCAGGTTGACAAATGCTTTGTACCTGTCTTAGCAACCAGGTTGACAAATGCTCCAATAAAGATGAAAAAAACAGGGAGAGGAACAGAATGATTCTGGGGAATAACAGTTGAAATTTTGTTTATACTACTTTTCTACCTTTGAGCTTGTAGAGTTATCAATAAGTCAGGAACTATTGGCAGAGATCTGAATTAGAGGTAAAGCTTGGACATTTTCAGCACATTTATAGTAAGCAAATCTCTGGTCATGGATGAGGTCATTCAGACTGAAAGATCAGCATAGGAAGCAACTCTATAAAGTGAGACAATGATCTCTCCCTTAGGAAGAGGATCATGAGAGTGGGATGCAAGAGAGTTTTCTGAACAATGACAGGGAAACAGAATCAAAAGAATCATGGAGGGGTGCTTGGCTAGCTCAGTTGGTGGAGCGTGGGGCTCTTGATCTCAGGGTTGTGAGCCTGAGCCCTACATTGCATGTAGAGGTTACTTTAAAAATCTTTAAAAAAGAAAAGAATCATTGAGGTGAAGAAATATAAGGATTAATATATATTTATTGAATTTGGCAATTAGAAGTCCTTTATGAGGTCATCAAGATGATCTTTAGTGGAGTGGAGGGTGCATAAGCCAGATTACAGGGCATAGGAAGGAAAGAAAAGCAGAGATCTTCTGCGTAGCAAAGATTTGATAAAGGAAACTGGGAGTGTGTTATAAGGAAATAAAAGATTGAGAGAGAGAGAGAGAGAGAGATTGTTAATATTAGAAATACATGATTGTGTGGAAGGAAATCTGCCAGAGAAGACAGCTACATACTATAGCTTTTACTGCTAGTCGCAGTGACAAGAGAAGTGGCAGTTCCATTTCATAGGGCACCAAATGAAAAGGTGGGGTAGGGGATGAAGTACTGACTTAGATCAGCTAAACTACCAAATGCTAACATACTGTATATATGTATATTTCAGAGAATTTCTGGAGCTATGTCTAAACCCAAATAATGACTAAAGGTAGAAAATTCAGACATATTTGTAAAAGGAGGAGAATCTCTTGGCAAGCAAGGCCTACTTATAATATCAACTGTTGCTTATCCCAGTAATTGCAGCTACTTGCACTTGGTCCCAGAAATCAGGCTCTCCCTAATCCTACATTACTTTATCCATCTAACTTGCCCTGAAGAAATCTCTCCTACAGTCAAGCCAGTGTATTTATTCTAATTTTCTCTATGTTCCGACATCATTTTGTTTCTACACCCTTGTACTTTTATCTTTATTTCCCAGCCTCTTCCCTTCCTGTTTTTTTGGGGCTATCTTCCCTCCTTTGCTGGTAAGTTCTGCAATTTTACTAAATAAACTCACTTCTGTTCTAAATAATTGAAAATGATTCTTACAGAATAACAATTCTTTTCTAAATAACTAGGAATGTGTTATAGAGTCATTCTTTCTAATCCTCTAATGTAGTGTTTTCAAAATACAAATGGAAGCTTGTATTTCCTTTTGAGCAGTAGAGGGTCTTATGCATCTTTTCTCTAACCCTTTATAGGACATAGCTAAGTAAGTATTCGGGATTTAGTCACTGAATTATTCACATGATGTTCATAGTCACTATTTTGCTTACTAGTAAGGTGAGGCATTTCTTATTTACTCCATATCTGTATGGTTCACCTTCTGAGCTTTGTCAACTCTTGGCTCAAATGATTTCTTAGTGACATTTCCCTGACCATCCCATGTAAATCACACCCTTCCATACACATGCTGCTACGTTCCTCTCCCGTCTACATTTTCTTCCTAGAATATCATAGCATATATATTATACTTATTGGTTTATATTCTATACCCTGAATTAAAATATTAAGTACATTGAGGACAAGATTTGCTTCTGTTTTATTCAGTGATGTATTTTCAAATACATAGACTGGTATGGAAGAGAAGTTCACATATACGTATATTTAATAATCTATAATGAAGCTTATTAGCCACACTTCCTCTTTTAGAGTCTACATTTTTTTCTCTTTTCATCCCAGATTTTTTACATTTTCACAAGTATGCCACACCTCAATTTAATATATTTATATAAAATGCTATCATTCTTAAATATTTTATCAATGCTCTAAAACATATTTAGGAAGCTCTGTTAATTCAAACAAATAGTACCAGAGAAGTTCAAACTAGGGCCAAACTGGGAACACATTTATGGAAGCTCTTCTCTTAATGAGCCTTGAAGTAAGTTAGGAAACAGCTTTAATTCTTTTGAGCCACTCTGGTTCTATTTAGTGTATTACAAGTTCAGTGGTTAAATAGTTCCTTAGTGGAATAAAGCTGAAACAACTCTATTAGACTAATGACAAGGGCTGATTTGATTTTTTTTTTTTTTTTTTTTTTTTTGGTCTTTAGTGCTGAGAACAAACAAATTAGGTCATAGTGATGGATTAGATCCAAGCATAGTATCTTGGCTTGACATAGAGGAAAAGTTCTGGTCCAAAATTACAAAGCATCTATATTTGTAATGCTACATTTGTGACTATGTACATTGAGAGTGATGAGATTTGTGGAAAAGTAGAAATAAAAAAGAAATAAGAAATGAATCCCATAGGAAAGCTAATCAGAGGAAAGGATTTTTCTAGAATTTATAGGTTAGGTATTCTTTGATGCTAGAAAGTCACACCTTTTGCAGTCATTGAACAAGTTGTGATTGAACATGAGCTCATGCCCTGTCTAAGCTTACACAGATATGCATAAGGCTTGTCACAATGGAGAAGTATCTTTGACTTCCATTAAGCTCAATGGAACTGGACTGATTGTCCCAGCAAACTGATAGCATAGCATTCTGAATTGATCATTAGAATGGATGCTGGCAAAATGCCCTGACTAGCTCTGTCTTTTGTTTGACTGATTTCAAACAAATTTCCATAGGTCATGTGTTGTTGCAGAATAGACATAGCAAGGCTTGAGACCTGGTTCTGCCAAGGAGCCAGAAACCACAGAACTCGTGGGAAGTTGACCTTGAATTCTCCCACTTGAGGGATGAACTCTCAGGAAAATGCTGGGGTTGTTTTGAATCCATTATTTCACTTGGTGAGCAGGCAGGCTCATAGCCAGCATTTCAAAAAAGGCCAGCATAATAAAAAAGGGCCAGGAGAGTATGAAAAATTCCTGATATTGGCAAATGGTATTCCTTGCACCTGGTAGAAACTTATCCTATGAAGGGCATTATCTGCAGCTGTGTACCTCCTTGAGGACTTTGGAAATTTGGTAGGTTTCCACTACTGACTGAGAGTACACTATAATATCTCCTACTTATTGTAGCTGTCTCTGTCTCTAAACAGGTTTCTATATCCTCTGCCATTAAATAAAATTTAAAGAAAATTATTTCCCTCTGCCAGTTGGCATCTTTTCATTAGTCAAATCCTATCTCATTGTTTCATGCCCACATACCCAGAAACATACAGCAAATTAAAGGTGACATGAAGTACATTACTGAAATTTACTTTTATTAAACTACAAAACTTCTCTTATACTTTGCTCTACACTCCTTCTTATTCATGTCTTCTCTAAATCCAAAACAAACCAACAAAGACAAAAACTAAAAGTCAATAATTTGTAGCTTCAAAAGGGAGCTGACAATTTAATATTTATTGGACCTATCTTTTTGAGGCATGAACACCAGCTACAGTGAATAATTGAAGGCCCAGAAAGATCTATGGATCCCGGGAGGTGTAGAAACTTCCTCAGCCAGACCTGTGACTGCTCATGGCAAGACTAAATCAGAGGCATCCACAGATCTTCTAAAGTCCTAGTGTAACTCTTTCATCTTCACATCTTTATCACTGCTTACAGCAGTGAAATGTTACAAAATGTTCTTTTGACAGTAGTGTGATCAAATTTAACTAATAAAAACAAACAGAAAAGCCCTAAATATTGGACATTTAACAATTTCTATAAAAGATCTATTAAGGTAATTCATATATTATAAAATTTTCCTTTTAAAAATATATAACAACTAAAATTTAAATGACCAAGATGTCTAGGAAGAAATCACAAGGGTAACTTAAAAGTATATTTTGAACTGAATGTCAGTGAAAAACAACATATAAAAACAGAAGTAATACAGCTAAAGAAGTGTTTAAAAGAAATTTACAATTGTAAAGGCTTAGAAAAAAATGTTTACTATCAGCTATCAAGTTTTTACATGAAGAAGATAAGGAAAGACAACAAATTAAACTCACATAAGCATAAATGCAAAAATAATGAATGTACCAGCAGTAATCAATAACATAGAACAAACAATAGTGTAAGTTAACAAAGCCGAGAGTAGTTTCATTGAAAAGATTAATAGAGACATGACTAGACACTAATGTGGGAGAAAAAAAAAGAGAGAACACATATTACCAATATCATAAGTAAAATATTTCTCACTAAACAACCTACAATTATTAATGATTATAAATAATTTTAAACAGTTTTGTGTCAATAAATCAACAATTGTAATATTATTGGACCAATTCCCTAAAAAAACACAACCTACCAGAACTAATACATGAAATGTTTTTAAATCTATAGAATTCTCTACCTATTACAGATATTGAATTTGCCATCATAAGATTTGCCACAAAGAAAACTCAAAATTCATATGGGTTTTCTGCTGCATTCCAGCAAACATTAGGGGAAAAGTACATTACTGAGTATAATATACAAACTCTTTCAGAAAGTAGAAGATAGGACAGACTTTGTAATTTATTTATGGGGCCAGCATTGTTCTAAAACAAAACTAGACAGAGGCATTCCAAGAAAAGTACAGACTAATATTATTCATGATCATAGATGCAAAAACTTTTAATATAGTAACAGCAAATTGAATCCATCCATATATAAAAAGAAGATAAACATGACCAAAAAGGATTTATCTCAAGAATGCAAAGTTGTTTTAACTTTTAAAAATCAATCAGTATAACTCACCATATGAATTGAATGAAGGAGAAAAAACACAGGACCTTATCAATAGATGCAGAAAATTTACTTGAGAAAATTCAATGACAATTCACAATGGAAACTGTCAACAAATTAGGAATAGAGGGATACTCCCCTGAATTTGATAAGGGTATTTATAAAAAGAAGTCTAATGCTAACATCATACTTAATGGAAAAGTATTAAATGATTTCCTTCAAAGACTGAGAGCAAGGCAAAAATGCCAACTCTGTTTTTATTCAACAGGGTACTGATAGTTCAATCCTGAACCACAGTGCAAGGAGAAAAAACTAAATATGTAGAAACTGAAAAGACAAAACGAGATCTTTTTTATTCAGAGGTAGTATGACATTATACATAGAAAATCATATGGAATCTTCAAAAAAATTACTAGAGCTAAAAAGTTAATCAAGTTATAGGATACAAGGTAATTACATAAAAATCAGTTTTATTTCTATATGCAAACATCAAATAATCGGCAAATAAATTACAAAAAAATCCATTTGCAATGGCAGTATCAGACATTTAGGATTCAGTTTAATAAATAAAATACCAAGGCTTCCACATTGAAAACTACATTTCTGGCGTAAATTAAACAAATAAATGGTGAGCTATAACAAGCGCATCATTAATACTCTTCAAGTATTTCACCCATCCCCCCACCCACTTCCCCTCTGGTAACCATCAGTTTGTTCTCTATAGTTAAGAGTCTGTTTCTTGATTTGTCTCTCTCACTCTCTTTCACCCTTTGCTTGTTTGTTTTGTTTCTTGACTTCCACATATTAGTGAAATCATATGGTATTTGTCTTTCTCTGACTGGCTAATTTTGCTTAGCATTATACTCTCTAGATCCACCCATGTTGTTGCAAATGGAAAGATTTCATTCCTTTTATGCCTGAATAATATTCCATTGTATATAGACACAACATCTCCTTTATCCATTTATCTATCAACAGATACTTGGGCTGCTTCCATAGTTTGTCTATTGTAAATAATATTGCAATAAACACAAGGGTGCATATATCCCTTCAAATCTGTGTTTTCGTGTTCTTTGCAAAAATACCCAGGATTTTTGTGTGATTCCTGGATCATAGGATAGTTCTATTTTTAATTTTTAGAGGAACCTCCACACTGTTTTCCACAGTGACTGCCCCCGTTTGCATTCCCACCAAAAGTGTATGAGGGTCTTTTTTCTCCACATCCTCGCCAACACTTGTTTCTTGAGTTTTTGATTTTAGCCATTCTGACAGGTATATCTCATTGTGGTTTTGATTTACATTTCCCTGATGATGAGTGATGTTGAGCATCTTTTCATGTGTCTGTTAGCCAATTGTATGTCTTCTTTGAAGAAATGTCTGTTCATGTCTTCTACTCATTTTTAATTGGATTATTTGTTTTTGGGGTGTTGGGTTGTACCAACTCTTTATATATTTTGGATACCAACCCTTTATTGGATGTGTCATTTGCAAATATATTTTCCCATTCAGCAGGCTGTCTTTCAGTTTCATTGGTTGTTTCCTTTGCTGTGCAGAAGTTTTTATTTTTATGGACCCCCAATATTTTATTTTTGTTTTTATTTTCCTTGCCTCAGAGACATATCTAGAAGAATGTTGCTATGGAAGTCAGAGAAATTACTGCCTGTGTTCTCTTCTGGGATGTTTATGGTTCAGGTCTCAAATGTAGGTCCTTAATCCATTTTGTTTGGTTTGTTTTGGTTTTTTTTAAAGGTAAAAATCATCAACATTTTATTTAACACAATCCATCTAAAATGTCAGTCTTTCAGTATGTACTCAATATGGAAAATTGAGATATTTTACTTCTTTTTATACCAAGTCTTCTAAGTCCCTTATAAGCACTTCTGAATTCAGACTACATTTTTTTAATGGTAATCTTCTATTTTTTAATTTTTTTGTATAATTCTTTTAAAAATCTTTTTTATTATTATGTTCAATTAGCCAACATATAGTACATCATTAGTTTTTGATGTAGTGTTCAACGATTCATTAGTTGGTATAACACCCAGTGCTCATCACCACACGTGCCCTCCTTAATGCCCATCACCTGGTTACCCCATCCTCCCACACCCCCTCCCTTCTGTAACCCTCAGTTTATTTCCCAGAGTCCAGAGTCTCTCATGGTTTGTCTCCCTCTCTGATTTCTTTCCATTCAGTTTTCCCTCCCTTCCCCTGTGGTCCTCCTCGCTATTCCTTATGTTCCTTAATCCATTTTGAGTTTATTTTTTGTGTATGGGATATGTGGTTCAGCTTCATTCTTTTGCAAGTTGCTATACAGTTTTTCCGATACCATTTGTTGAAGAGACTACCTTTTCCCATTGCATATTCTTGCCTCCTTTGTTGTTTGTTGGCCATCTGTATGTCTTCTTTGGAGAAATGTCCATTCATATCTTTTGCCCATTTTTTATTGGATTATTTTTTTTCTGGTGTTGAGTTATATAAGTTCTTTAAATACTTTGGATACTAACCCTTTATCAGATATGTCCTTTGCCAGTATCTTCTCCATTCAGTAGGTTGCCTTTTAGGTTTGCTGATTTATTCTTTTCTTGTGCAGAAGCCTTTTATTTTGATGTAGCCCCAATAATTATTTTTGGTTTTGTTTCACTTGCCTCAAGAGACATATCTAGAAAAAATGTTGCTATGGCTGATGTGAGAGAAACTATTGCTTATGCTCTCTTCCAGGAATTTTATGGTATCAGGTCTTCCATTTTGGTCCATGATCCATTTTGAGTTTATTTTTGTGTATGGCATGAGAAAGGGGTCCAGTTTCCTTCTTTTGCATGTAGCTGTTCAGTTTTCCCAACACCATTTGTTGAAGAGACTGTCTTTTTCCTATTGCATATTCTTGCCTACCTTAAGATTAATTAACCACAAAATTGTCAGTTTAATTCTGGGCTCTCTCTTCTATTTTATTGATCTAAATGTCTATTTTTGTGCAATACCATACTGTTTTGATTACTACAGCTTTGTAGCATATCTTGAAATCTAGGATTATGAGACCTCTGATTTTGTTCTTTTTCAAGATTGCCTTGACTATTTGGGGTCTTTTGTGGTTTAATAAAAATTTTAAGATTTTTTTTTTGTTCTAGTTCTGTGAAAAATGTTGTTAGTATTCTGATAAGGATTGCACTGAATCTGTAGAATGTTTTAGGTAGTATGGACATTTTAACAATATTGGTTCTCCCAGTTCATGAGGATGGACTATCTTTCCATTTATTTGTGTCATATTCAGTTTCTTTCATCAGTGTTTTATAGGTTTCAGAGTACAAGTCTTTCACCTCCTTAGTTACGTTTGTTTCTAGGTATTTTATTTTTTGGGGGGGAAATTGTAAATGGAATTATTTTTTTAATTTGTCTATGTGCTACTTCATTATTAGCATATAGAAATGCAACAGATTTCTGTATGTTGATTTGGATACTGTGAACCTACTGAATTCATTTATAAGTTCTAATAGTTTTTGGTGGAATCTTTATGGTTTTTTATAGATAGTATCATGTCATCTGTAAGTAGTGAGAGTTTTACTTCTTCCTTACCAATTTGGATGCCTTTTATTTCTTTTTCTTGTCTGACTGTTGTGGCTAAGACTTCCAGTACTATGCTGAATAAAAGTGGTGAGAGTGGACATCCTTGTCTTGTTCCTGATCTTTGGGGAAAAGCACTGAGTTTTTCACCACTGAGTATGATGTTGGCTGTTGGTTTTTCATGTATGACCTTCATTACATTGAAGTATGTTCTCTCTATACATCCTTTGTTGGGGGTTTTTATTATGAATGGATGTTAAACTTGTCAAATGTTTGTTCTGCATCTATTGAAATGATCATATTATTTTTATCCTTTCTCTTGCCGATTTAATGAATCACTTTGGTTGATTTGCAAATATTGAACCACTCTTGCATCCTAGGAATGAATCTCATTTGATCTTGCTGAATGATTTTTTAAATGTATTAGATTTGTTTTGCTAATATTTTGTTTAGGACTTTCGTATCTATCTTCATTAGAGATATTGTCCTGTAGTTCTCTTTGTTTGTTTGTTTTTTTTGTTTGTTTGTTTGTTTTTGTGGTGTCCTAATTTAGTTTTGGTATCAGGGTTATGCTGGCCTATAGAATGAATTTGGAACCTTTCCTTCCTCTTCTAATTTTTGGAATAGTTTGAGAAGAACACATATTAACTCTTCTTTAAATCTTGGGTAGAATTCATCTGTGAAGACATCTGGTCCTGGACTTTTATTAATCGTGAGATTTTGATTACTGATTCAATTTCATTGCTGATAATTGGGATGTTCAAATTTTCCATTTTCCTATTCAGTTTTGGGAGGTTATATGTTTCTAGGAATTTATTCCTTTCTTTTAGGTTGTTCACTTGTTGGCATATAATTTTTCATAATATTTTCTTATAGTATTTTGTATGTCTATGGTGTTGGTTATTATTTCTCCTCTTTCATTTGTGATTTTGTTTGAGTCCCCACCCCTTTTTTTTTAAAGATGAGTCTTGCTAAAGGTTTATCAATTTTGTTGATTTTTTCAAGGAACCAGCTCCTGGTTCCATTGATCTGTTCTACTGTTTGTTTTGGTTTGGTTTCTATTTTGTTTATTTCTGCTCTAATCTTATTTCCTTCCTTCTACTGGTTTTAGGTTTTGTGTCTTCTTCTTTTTCTAGCTCCTTTAGGTGTAAAGTTAGGTAGTTTTAGATTTTTCTTGCTTCTTGAGGTAGGCCTGTATTGCTGTAAACATCCCACCTAGAACATTTTTTGCTGGATCCCAAAGATTTTGGACCCTGTGTTTTCATTTTCATTTGTTTCCATGAATATTTTGATTTTCTCTTTGGTTTCATGGTTAACCCATTCATTGCTAAGTAGCATGTCATTTAACCTCCATGTATTTGTACTCTTTCCAGATTTTTTCTTGTGGCTGGTTCCTAGTTTCATAGTGTTGTGGTCAGAAAAGATGTATGGTAGGATTTCCATCTTTTTGAAATTATTAAAACTTGTTTTGTGGCCTAATATGTGATCTATTCTGGAGAATATTCCATGTGCCCTTAAAAATAATGTATATTCTATTGTTTAGGATGGAATGTTTCAAATATATCTGTTAGATCCATCTGGCCCAATCTGGCCTTCAAATCTACTGTTTCCTTGTTGATTTTCTGTTTGATGATCTATCCATAGATGGAAATGCAGTGTTAAAGTCCCCTACTACTGTATATTACTATTGATTACTTCCTTTGTGCTTATTATTAGCTGCCTTTTATATTTAGGTGCTCCCATGTTGGGTGCATGAATTTTTGCAATTATTATATCCTCTTGTTGGATTGTTCCCTTTATGATTTTGTAGTGTCTTCTTTGTCTCTTGCTACAGTCTTTGTTTTAAAATCTATTTTCTCTGACGTAAGCATTGTTTCCACAGCTCTCTTTTCAATTCCATTTGCATAATAAGTGCTTTTCCATCCCTTCACTTTCAATCTGCATATGTCTTTTGGTTTGAAATGAGTCTACTGGAGGCAGCATACTGATGGGTCTTGCTTTTTTATCCCTTCTGTCATGCAATGTCTTTTGATTAGAGTGTTTATTCCATTTATATTCAAAGTAATTATTGATAGGTATGCACTTAATGCATTTTGTTACTTGTTTTATGTTATTTTTGTAATTCTGTTACTTTTGTTTGCACTCTTCTCCCAGTTTGTTGGCTTTAATCTTTAGTAATATACTTGGATTCCTTTCTCTTCATTCTTGCATATCAATACCAGTTTTTGATTTGTGGTTTATATAGAACATCTTATGCATATAGCAGTCTATATTAAGTTGATATTTGCTTAAGATTGAACCCATTTTAAAAGCACTAAATATTAACTCTCCCTTCCCCAGCCCCACATTTTAGGTATACAGTGTCATATTTTACATCTTTTTTGTGTGTGAATCCTTTGATTTTTATAGATGTACTTAAATTTACTATTCTGTGTACTTCCTACCTCTCTTACTCCCACTTACAGTCTTTCAACTCAAGGTGTCCCCTTTAAGATTTCTTGTAAGGCTGGATTAGTGATGATGCATTTCTTTAACCTTTGTTTGGGAAACTTTATTCTGAATGATAGCCTTGTTAGAAAGAGTATTCCTGGTTGCAGATGTCTTTCTTTCAGCACTTTGAATATATCATGCCACACTCTTCTGTCCCAAAAACTTTCTGCTGAAGATTCAGCTGATAGCCTTATGGGGTTTCCCTTGGATGTGTTTTCTGTCCTCTTTCTGCTTTTAAAATTCTTTCTTTGTCACTACTTCTTGCATTTAATTACTCTGTGTCTTGGTGTGGACTTCTTTGGGTTAATTTTGTTGGGGGCTCTCTGTGCCTCATGAATCTGGATGTCTCTTTCCTTCCCACATTTGGGCAGTTTTCAGCTTATTTCTTCAAATAGATTTTCTGTCCTCTTTTCTCTCTTTTTCCTTATGGGATCCCTATAATGCAAATGTTATTACACCTGATGATGTGTCTGAGTTCCCTAATCTATTTTCTTCTCCTTCTTCTTCCCCTTCCTCTTCTTATTATTAGTATTACTATTACTATTTGTTTTTCTCTCTCCTCTTCAGCTTGATTGTGTTCCACTTCTCTGTCCTCTGGGTTGCTCATTAATTTTCTGCCTCCTCTATTGTACTATTCCCTCTAGTATATTTTTAATTTCAGTTATTGAGTTCTTCATCTCTGATTGGTTCTTTTTTATGCTTTCCATCTCTTTTTTGAGCATCTTACTGAAGTCCTCCACTCTTTTCTCAAGTCCAGTGAGTATCTTTATGACCATTACCTAAATTCTCTATCAGGCATATTACTTATCTCATTTCTTCTAGGTCTCTGGCTGTGATTTTGTCCTTTTGTTTTGGGACATATTTCTCTGTCTCCTTGTTTTGTCTAACTCTCTGGGTCTGCTTTTATGTGTTCAAAAAGTCAGCTATGTCTCCTCCTCTAGAAAGTAGCGGCCTTATGAAAAGAGGTCCTGTCTTGCCCTGAAGTGCAATGTCTCCTGTTTGCCAGAAACTGACACTTGAGGGGTGTATCCTGTGTGTGTTGCAAGCCCCCTACTCTTGTGACTGAGCCATGTCTGCCTTCAGTCTCATCACCTGCAATGGCTGTCTTTGCCTGTTTTGGGCAGTGTTTGGTTCCTGTGTTGTTAGTGGGCCAGTCTGGGGCTACCTTGTCTGTTTAAAATCTCAAAAGAACCTGGGCTCCTTGGAAAAATGGCTGAGTCCATGACTAGGGCAGAGAAGTAAAGGAGAGTCTAGAATATCTTTCATTCCAGGAAGGAAAATAGTGCTTACTTATGTGAACTTGTCAAAAGATCACAGGATCCAGTTGAAGGGTCTCTCACTGGCCTATGTAGGGATACCACGAATACATTATAGAAATATAAAAATGTCAGCGAATCTGACAGTAAAAAACCCTAAAGATGTATAGGTGGGGTGGTAGTAAAAGTTCTTTTTTTAATAGAAAAAAAATGCCACTAATAAATGTAGAATAAATAAAATAATTAGAAAATAATGATTTTACCACTCTAATAACTGATTAAGGCAAGAATCATGAATGGATGCTAAAATATTAGGTGAAAAGTTGTTGAGGAATGTCATATTTACAGGATTTCAAATTATAAAAATATATATTGTTAATAGAGAAAAAGTCTCTTAAAATGGATAAATCTGGTGATACTACCTTAACCAAGTGGTCAAACTTAATATTACCATTACTGACATCTGTGAAAACAATGACATGATATAATAAGAATGTAGGTCAATGATGTATTAGTCCCTGCCAAACTCTTTTTTTTTTTTTTTAAGATTTTATTTATTTATTTGACAGAGAGAGAGATAGCGAGAGCAGGAACACAAGCAGGGGGAGTGGGAGAGGGAGAAGCAGGCTTCCCGCTGAGCAGGGAGCCCGATGCGGGGCTCGATCCCAGGACCCTGGGATCATGACCTGAGCCGAAGGCAGACGCTTAACGACTGAGCCACCCAGGCGCCCCATTCCCTGCCAAACTCTTTAACCTGAGTATAATCTACAACTAGACAAATACAAATTTAGGGATATTCTACAAAACAATTGTCATGAATACATAAAAATATCAACATCATGAAAGACAAGAGTAAATAAATAAAAAGAAAAGTTGGTTAACCTTTCTAGCCACTAAATACATTAAATACAGCACTTTGGATGGGTTTTGGCCAATGGAGCAGGCAGGTCAGCAGGAAAACATGGGGGCTGGGCATGCAAGACCAGCAGGTCCACTGTGGGAAGGAGCCTACAGCTGCTTGAGAAAATTCTTGCACAGGCTCAGATGGAGAGGGTATTTCCACAGGAGAATGTGGGGGTGGGGCATGCTACTAGCAAACTAGGTGGAGAGTGTTTGTGTTGAGCTGTTCCTGCAGATGTTCACATTCTAGGCTGGGAGGTAGAGGAGGGAAATTGTGCGACCATCTCTTTTGTTCTTGGGGAACTCCCCTAACAATCCCTGTCCTTCCAGCACACACTCTGAGATTAGTAAATAAATCTTCTTGTATACCCATGTGTTTTTCAAATGACTGCTTCTGTGCTGTATCTCTGTGGGGCTGTTTGTTGTGCTCTCTCTTTGGGTGGAGACTCCACCTTCCTGGCTCTCCCAGAGCCCAGTCTGCTGATTTTTTAAAGTTCCAGGGGTTAAGCCCCACTGATTGTTAGGCCCCTCTGGTTTTCAAAACCAAATGTTATGGGGATTCATCTTCCCCATGTGGGTTCCCTTGCCTGGGGTACTTGATGTTGGTTCTGCTCCTCTCTCTTCTCAGCACCTGAAGAGTCCCTTCCCCTACAAACACTCCATGGATCTTTTTGGCTCCAGACCATGTCTCTGCCCTTTCTACCCTCTTAGATTCATCCTCTTCTCTACATTTATCTGTGGAGAGCCTGTTCTGCCAGTCCTTGGGCCATTTTCTGGGTTATTTACACTAATGTGGGTGTTACTAGTTGTATCCATGGGACAAGGTGAGCTTAGGATCCTCCTTTCTGCCATCTTCCCCATAAGTTTCCTCTAAAAAAAAAATCTATGTTTATAGCATGGAAAAATACCTAGAGAAAAAAAAAAAACATGAACATATAATGTGGATGACTCAAAAATGTTGCTGGCTATTTTAAAAAGACAAAACTAGCAAACCTTTAACAAGACTCCACAAGAAAAAAGGAGAGGGCTGAAATAAAATCAGAATAAAAAAGAGGAGACGTTACAATGGATACCAAAAAAATACAAAGGATTATAAAAGACTATTATGAACAATTATATGCCAACAAATTGGACAACCTAGAAGAAATGGATAAATTCCTAGTAACGTACTTCTTTTTCCCAATAATGAATCATGAAATAATAATAATAAAAAAATCTGAATAGACTGATTACTAGTAAGGAGATTAAGTTAGTAACCCAAATCTCCCAACAAAACAAGTCTAGGACAACACGGCTTCACTAGTGAATTCTAGCAAACATTGAAAAAGAATTCCAATCCTTTGCAAACTCTTCCAAAGAGAGAGAGAGAGAAAGAAAGAAAAAAAAGAAAGAAAGGAAAGGAAAGGAAAGGAAAGGAAAGGAAAGAAAGGAAGGAAGGAAGGAAGGAAGGAAGGAAGGAAGGAAGGAAGGAAGGAAGGAAGGAAGGAAGGAAGGAAGGAAGGAAGAAAGAAAGAAAGAAAGAAAGAAAGAAAGAAAGAAAGAAAGAAAG
>NW_022589712.1:24117945-24133695 GCF_004348235.1 Phoca vitulina | reverse complement strand
AAGAAAGAAAGAAAGAAAGAAAGAAAGAAAGAAAGAAAGAAAGAAAGAAAGAAAGAAAGAAAGAAAGAAAGAGGGGCGCCTGGGTGGCTCAGTCGGTTAAGCGGCTGCCTTCAGCTCAGGTCATGATCCCAGAGTCCTGGGATCGAGCCCCACGTCGGGCTCCCTGCTCAGTGGAGAGCCTGCTTCTCCCTCTCCCTCTGCCTGCCTCTCTGCCTACTTGTGCTCTCTCTCTCTCTCTCTGTCAAATAAATAAATAAAATCTTAAAAAAAAAAAAGAAAGAAAGAAAGAAAGAAAAGGAGAGGAGAAGGAAGAGGAACAGGAAGAGGGAGAAGAGGAGGACATGGTAGTGGCAGCAGGAACACTTCCAAACTCATTTTATGAGGCCAAGATTATTCTGATACCAAAACTAGACAATGATGCCATAAGAAAAAATTACAGGCCAATATCCCCAATGAACATAGATACAAAAATCCTCAACAAAATATTAGCAAACTGAACTCAACAAATCACTGAAAGGATCACACACCACGATCAAATGGGTTTATTCTGGGAAGCAAGAATGATTGAACACCTACAAATCAATCAACATGATATACCACATTAACCAAAAGGAGGGTAAAAATTATATGACCATTTCAAAGCATTTGGCAAAATTCAATATCCATTTATGATAAAACTGTCAACAAAGTGGGTATAGAGGGAACATACCTCAACATAATAAAAGCCATGCATGACAAACCCACAGCTAATACCATATTCAATGTTGAAAAGCTGAAACTTTTCCTCAAAGATTAGAAACAAGACAAGGATGTCCACTCTTGCCAGTTTTTTTTTCCCCCAACATAGTATTGGAGTAATTATACAAGAAAAATAAATAAAAGATATCCAAACAGAAAAAGAATTAATATTGTCACCATTTGCAGATGACATGACATTATATATAAAAAAAAAAACATAAATGGTGCATCTGGGTGGCTCAGTCAGTTTAACACCCAACGCACAGGTCATGATCTCAGGGTTGTGAGATGGAGCCCAGCATTAGGCTCTGCACTCAGCACAGAGTCTGCTTGTTCCTCTCTCCCCCCCTTTGCTTCTCTCCCCAACTTGTACTCTGTCTCTCTCTCTCTTTCTCAAATAAATGAAAAAATAAAATCTTTATTTTTTTAAAAAAATCCTAAATATTCTACAAAAAACTGTTAGAATAAACAAATTCAGTAAAAGTTGCAAGATATAAAATCAATATACCAAATCTGGTTTGTTTGCATATCCTAATAACAAACCTACAGAAAGACAAATTAAGAAAATAACCCATTTGGGGCACCTGGGTGGCTCAGTTGGTTAAGTGTCCAGCTCTTGGTTTTGGTTTCAGGCCCTGATCTCAGGGTTGTGAGATCAAACCCCGTGTTGGGCTGCACACTCGGCATGGAGTCTGCTTGGGATTCTCTCTCTCCCTCTCCTTCTGCCCATCCCCCTACTTACACTCTTTCTCTCCCTCTCTCTCTAAAATAAATAACATCATAAAAAAGGAAAGAAAATAACCCCACTTAGAGTAGCATCAAAAAGAATAAAATACCTAGGAATAAATTTAACCAAGAAAGCGAAAGACATGTACGCTGAAAACTATAAGACACTGATGAAAGAAACTGAAGAGACACAAATAAATGAAAAGCTATTCTGTGTTTATGGATTATAAGAATATTGTTAAAATGTCCGTACTACTCAAAGCAATCCATCACTTTAATGCAATCCATATAAAATCCCAATGTCATTTTTCAACAGAACTAGAAGAATCCTAAAATTTGTATGGAGCCAAAAAAGACCCTGAATACATATATTCAACATCTATTCCATATTTGGTTTGTAGTTTCATAAGGCACTTGTCTCCTTCAAATACCTGGACTTTGCACATACATGTCACTCCTCCAGCCTTCACTCAAAGCCACTCACTGCATCTGACCAGTCAACACCCATATCCTCACCTACTGCCTGACCAAACACAAGCCCCTCTTCTATGAAACCCCTCCTGAACTTATTCCTGTAGGTAAGAACTGACCATTCTCAGAGGGGTGCCATATATTCTCAGAACATCTGTGACTATTCAATGCACTTCCTTTTCTACATGCCTCTTCCTTTCTATTAGCTATTTGAAGGTAAGGTCTAGGTTTTATTAGTCTTGGTTTTTCCAATACTTGGCATAATTCTTCCCTCAGTGTAGACACTCACTAAATGCTTGTTGAAGGAATAGGTAACAATCTGTCAGTTAAGTGTGTCTGACACTTTCATATTTAATCCTTACAACCATACTTTAAGTAGATATGCTGTACATTTTATAGAGAAAACCTCAAAGCTGAAAAAAAAAGTTTAACTTGAGTATATTGATCTAAATCATTGTACCTTCTACTATATACTATATATATATATAAATCATTACATTACCCTGTTGTCCTTTTTAAAATTTGCTCAAATTGGTTTTCCATTATGAAGCCAATTTTCTTCAACACTGGAAGAAAAAATAAAGGGCAAGGGGCTCAGGAACGTGTAGGTGACTTCTCTGTCTTCCTTTCTGGCTAGGCTATAGGCCATTCATTCCCCACGGGACACGGAGTCTATAGATAAGCTGAGAGGTTTTCCTATCCTCCACTTGTATGGGAAACATAGCTTAAGAGATTTCACTGTGGGGGCGCCTGGGTGGCTCAGTCATTAAGCGTCTGCCTCCGGCTCAGGTCATGATCCCAGGGTCCTGGGATCAAGCCCCGCATCGGGTTCCCTGCTCAGCGGGAAGCCTGCTTCTCCCTCTCCCACTCCCCTGCTTGTGTTCCCTCTCTCGCTGTGTCTCTCTCTGTCAAATAAATAAATAAAATCTTTAAAAAAAAAAAAAAGAGAGATTTCACTGCGAACATTTGTTTTAAATTAGCCCTCTAGAATCCCCAAAGCTCATTTTTTTTTCAGTCCAATTCTAACAAGGCCTTTAAAATCCATTTAATATCTTGGCTAATTTTATTCTTTTATTACAGAAATAGAAAGAGCTCTCTTTTCTACCTTCTTTAAATATTTATTTTCATTAACGGCAATAGGAATGTCAGGCTGCCAAAGCCTCAGTTATTCCTTTCCATTCTGTGTCTTTCTTCCCCTTTACTCAAGAAAGAGCTAAATCATGCCCTGGAACTCCCTCAGACAGCTTTTCTACCTCATCATTGAGTGTTTTGCTTTGTCTTAGAGTGTCTCAGAACATGTCTTTGAATACTTTCTAATTAGTTATGTTTATACAATTATCTAGATATTTTTGTGAGTCAGGAATATTTTAGAAAATTAAAATATGATTCAATTGCATTGTGTCTCCTTCAAATTATATATCTGCACTGCATGTATCCCCATCAACCCACAGATACACACAAATAATTTTTCAGCTTAGACCTTTGCCTTCAGCATTACAGCTCCCCATAGATTACTGTCTAATTTCACAGATAGTTAAGCCAACATTCAATCCTACACACCTTTAGCTAAATAGAAATCAGTGGTATCTAATAATTAGAGACTAAAGGGCCTGAACCCCAACATCGATTAATTTTCTTATTATTTCCCTCAGCATGTGGAAGCATTTGTTTCTGAATTTGATTTTCTGATAGAAAACATAACTACCTTCCTTTTCTGAAAACGGACCCTCCCTAAGCCTGCAGGTTGTTCGGAGTATGCCCGAATGAACAGAAGCTTCACTTACAGTTAAGACCTTTTATTTAAACTTTCATTGTTTTTTCATATCATAGGATCCGACATTGATCTAGTGTACTTTTGTTGTTTCCCCACTATTCCTACAAAATAAAATGATCACCTGGATTCCAGAAGTCTCTAAAACTATACATACTTAGGACTTAGCACAGTGGTAACATTGAAAGTCACTGAATCATTCTAAATGAATAATTCTAAATGAATAATGCTTAGCAATGGGAAGAGGTGACTAATGATGAAGATAAGCAGGATTCACTCACCTGATGTGAAATACTGTCAGTTACCTGAGAGGACAAGAGAGATTTCTGCTGTAAGCTTCACTTGTTACCATTTTGAGAAAAAACATAATTCATTCCAAGTATCAGAGCCATTTTTCCTAGAATTTTCCTAGACTTCCTGGTTTTCCTCCTTTTGCTCCCATTTCTCCAAGTTTTTACTTTAGTGTTTTTGTCAATGTCAAAAAAAAAATAGGGAAAAAAAGTGAGTAAAGGATTAGGATTGCAGAAAAAAAGAAACAAACATATTCAGTATCTCAGGAGATGGGCAGCAAAAATGGATGCAGTGACATACATAGTCAAGTAGAAATTAGGGAAGGCAAAAATTGTCATACTCAGAAGACACTTGAAGTGAGGAGATGGTGAGGAGATAAAATACACAGGTGATGAAAAGAGGAGATGGCCAACTGTCTCCAGAAATGGATTTTAAGTGAAGGGTTGCACAGATACATACGTGGACTGAGAAGGATCTGAGAAAGGGGAGTACAGGTTCCTTAAGGGATGAAGAGCTGAGAGTATTTTTAAAAAGTGAGAGAGGAGAGAGCTAACAAACATGATGGAGAAATAACAGCTCTAGTTTACAAGAGAAATTGTTGTGTTCGTTCTCTTTGGGCAGAGCAGCTGCCCCTTCCTCTTTTCAATTTGGTTTACACAGTGCTTTGCATAGCAAATTTAATTTATAACAGTGCTAACATTAAATTGTGGGGATAAGTCCTAAAATCCTCTCATGAGCTCTTTTCTTGGTAAGATTTAACATTTGCTTATCTGACTAACAAAGATTATTGTCCATTTAAAGTAAGTATAAGTTGGTGCATGGACTTTAGCCAATAAACAAATTAATTACCACCAATCCCAGTCTCCTTCGAAAGCTTAATATATCCAGTTTCTAGCTCAGTACTAACAATGGAAAATTCTGAGTTGAATACTGGTATAAAATACAGACCATGTGTACTATTTAAAAATGGCTTATCTTTGGTGCTAAAGTATTTGGGGTAGTATGTTCAGAAATAGAAGTTTTATGCTCTCACATTGCACGTTGAAGGAGCTGGGCTTTTTGAAAATTGTTATTCAGACTCAGAGTTTATCCTCTCCTCAGAAAAGCAGCACAGGAGTGAATGAACAATGGTCTTTTTCCAGAAACTCTTAAACTTGCCAACATCAGTAACAGCACAGCACTACTAACTCTCAATAATGCAAGTAAATTCATGATATATGATATAATCTTTACTTTCTTATCTGTAAGATCTCTTAATACATTGTTTATATATAATATTTTTATTCCAGATTATGTCAGAATTATATCTTCAGTAGTAAATTCATGTCAAATAATTTTCATCAAGAATTATTATAGACTTGAATAGGTGAAAAATGGTTTTATTATCACTCTGTATGCACGCCTGTACCTCTCCATTACCTTAGTACCCTGTGTCCTTCTGTTGACTGCCTCACTTTTCAGACTTATCACACTACTTTGCACACCTAGAGTACTTGGCTAATCATATATATGTGTGGGTATATCCAATATATATCCATATCTATCTGTCTTGTACTTCTCTCCTGGTCATAAGGAGAAATAGGTTGTGTTCAACACTCTCCTTCTAAATTCTTAAAAATTCTACAATTTTTAAAGGACGATAAAGCCTTGCAGTGTTAATATTATATATTTTGAATAGATAATATTTAACCACCATCTCCAGAGTTTGAACACAATGCCATAAATACAACAACCTGTGTCAAGGACCAATAAGCTATATATTGTAAGCATTAGAACTGTCTCAGATTCACCCTAATCATACTCTTCCATAATCTTGATAATGGAGATAGAAATTGCTTAAGTCCTAAAACACATAAATATCTACTCTTTAGATATTGGAGTCATCTATGTGAGCAAAATCTCTACTTACTCAGGAAAGGCCTCTATTTATTCAGAGATGTTTGATAATTGCCCATAGTAAATGCAGATAATTTGATTAGAGAGATGAATGATACATCATGGCAAAAGTCACACAGATTAAAAGAAGGACAAATAAAATAAAAATGAGCAAGTTTGTCAAATCAGATCTTGTGGGTCTCTGTGTATGTATATGTATATATATAACATATACACATATATTTATACATTTTCCCTTATATATACATATATACATATGTTTGTATGTGTATATAAATATGTTTACATAAGAGAAAAAAGGAAAATACTGTTTGAATTTGGGGGATGGTGGTAGAGTTGAGGGATTTGATTAATCCTGAAAACATTTACCAAGGAATTTTTTTCCTCTTTACCTATTTGAGGCAACTTATGTATTTGTGATAAACTACTTACAAATTTCATAATCACCCTTAGATGGATGATGATAGAAAGATTTAGTGGAAGGGAACAGAGGAATGCACAGCTATTTTAAAATTGGTATTTCTATTCTGAAAATTTGGTTGACCTCTTTTCCTACTATGAATGCTTACATAATTTTATATAGTCATTGTATTTATAGCTAAGTGTGGAGATAAAACACAGTGTATGATTTGTTATAATAAAAAGAGAAAGCAGCAAGTCCTACTATTTATGTAGGACAAGTTCAGTGGCAGTGACATTGGAAAAAAGCATTGCAATGGCAAACACACACACACACACACACACACACACACTATTCTGAGCATCTACAGCTTTTTATAATGAGATGCTGTTGCATAAACAAGGAAATAAGGGGGTAGTAGACGTTCTCTTGTATCCCGTTATAAATATTGATGATAGTTTGCGATGAGTGGTAGGGCATATAGAAAAAGATAAAATGGGAAATGAAATCAGCTTTAATTTCAGCAAGCCAGACCTCTGGAATTAAATATCAAAAGATAAGGTCCCAATCTGGTGAATTATTTTTTTTTTTTTAATAAAGGAAAAAAGGCCTTTTAAGGTTTAAGACAAGCAGCTTGATTTTTTCCACCTGATTTCCCCCCTTATTGTTGAACATTAGATATTTGAGTCCCATTGTTTTATAAATATGGACATTACAGTTATATGCAAAATTATCTTTGTATAAAATTTTGCTAACACGTCAGAAAATATTGTTTTAAAACTTAAAAGATATTCCTCCTTTTTGCTAGTTATGATCTAAACCAAAAAGAATATGCAAGCTAAATTGTAACACCTTGTACTACCTAACATGTCAAGTGTACTCTTTTGTATATTGTTTCATTACTATGATTGTTACCTATGTATAGTTGAAGAAATTGGGATTAATGGAGTAATGCATTAATTATCACAAAGCATGTGAGTACAACATTGAGCCTAATATCCCTTCAACATCACCTTACCACTAAGGACAAATTTAAGGTAAGAATCTAGAACAGACTTTATCAAATTCAAAAAGGTAAATGGATAGCTGGAAGAATAAAGAGGCATATGAGAATAGCATTTGACTTTAGAAAAATAATGGTATAATACTCATTTAAGGGCTGCCATGTTAGTACTTTAAACAAAATACATTGAACCCATTAAATGTGTATCTGAGCTGGCTTCTTTTTTTTTTTTTTTTTTTTAGATTTTATTTATTTATTTGAAAGAGAGAGACACAGCGAGAGAGGGAACACAAACAGGGGGAGTGGGAGAGGGAGAAGCAGGATTCTCACTGAGCAGGGTGCCCAATGCGGGGCTCCATCCCAGGAACCTGATCATGACCTGAGCCGAAGGCAGACGCTTAACAACTGAGCCACCCAGGCACCCCTCTGAGTTGGTTTCAATGCTATAATCACTGAGTTGTTCTTCTTGATACCAAAAGCTCAGTTACACTCAGCAAGAATAACATGTGCAAAGATTGACAAATGGTAACAGTAGCAGTCAATCAAATGTGAAGCTGTCAAAGAAGGAATTGTTTCTAACATCAGAAGATTAAAAAGACAAGGCTCTCAGAGGAGGGAGATTATTGACTACGGCCAATACCCACACAAATATTTTATTGCATTTGTTTTCCAATCACATAAGATTTTAATGAGCTGTGGAAAAACACTAGGTATAGATTACAGTATATTAGGCTTACCTTCGAGAGCCATCTCTGGCCTTGAATGACATTTTATTCTGCAACAAAATCTTTCAAAGCATATGAACATATGCACGAACATTTTGAAATCACCAATCAAAAGTGACATATTTGTCTTTGTCTTAATGCCTATGAAATATATTGATCTAAATATAATAAAAAGAAAATACTTTTGAGGCAATAAATGCTTCTGAGAAGAAGATACACTGTTAAAAAGCAATTAATAATATCTGGGAAGCTAAAAGTATTTTTATGGCAACATGTTTTCTCAAACTAATAAGTAAATAATGCTAATAAACCACTGTCATTATTTTTTTATCTGACAAAGAACATGCAAAATAGTTCTAGAATAAAAAAAAAAATGGGGGCGCCTGGGTGGCTCAGTCAGTTAAGCGTCTGCCTTCGGCTCAGGTCATGATCCCAGGGTCCTGGAATCGAGCCCCACATGGGGCTCCCTGCTCAGGGGGGAGTCTGCTTCTCCCTCTCCCTCTGCTTCATGCTCTTTCTCTCTCTTTCTCTCTGTGTCAAATAAATAAATAAAATCTTTAAAAAATAGAATAAAAAATGTTCACAAAATACACTATCTTACTCTACTTTTGGAAACAGAACAATGACACTCCTTGTTAAAAGCACATTTTATTCATATGAATTTTACTAAATATCTTCCAGTCCAGTTCTAAAATAACTGCTGTCATGCTTATATATATTAAAGAATATTGTTTTAATTCATGTTTTAGAAAAGGAGAAGATTGAAGTTTCGAGTTATTCCATTAGTCTACATTAGGATAATGAAAGGACTATTATGGAATATAATATTTATATCCATATTTAGAAATATGGTGTAATGGCTTCCATAACTTAAGGGAGATATATGTATAATTAGAACATTGGATCAAGTTCTTCGTGCTGTATTATAATACCAACTGCCAAAATTCTGAATGAATTTTTGAAGTTCAGATAATTAAAAACATTTAAAACAATATTCCTTAAGATCTCTGAGTCATTTGAACAATAAAGATCAGTTTATTTTAAGGAAATCTAAGAAGCCTTGACCCTTATGGAAAAATCACCATAAATATCTTAAGGGAAATAAACACCTTTATACATGTAGATTCCATACATTAAGAGACAGAAAAGGCTCTAATTTTAATTACGCCTATTTATTGACATCATTTCATTTAATATTCACAAGCACTTCCTTCACCATATGAAAATGATATCTTAATGGTTTCTTAACCAGAAATACTATATTTCACAAAATCATTTAAAATCTTAACGATTTCTCCTTCTTATATTTATCACAAACAAGGCAGGTATGTTGCTGAGAGTTTATTTAAAAAGTAGAGATCTGGAGAGGTTAAAATAACTTATTCAACCTAAAGGAACTCAAAAAAGAGGAAAATCCAAACAGTAGGAATATAGTAAAGATAAGAAGTCATATAATTAAAAAAAAATAAAGAATATAAATCAATCTATAGCTGAGTCTTTGAAAAGATGAATAGAATAAAATTCCAGTGAAGTTGGTCATGAAAAAGGGAGAAGATGTAATTTACCAATATCAGAAATAAAAGAGGAATTATCTGTCTATATTTTACAGATATTTCTAATGAAGAAATGACACACAGTTTATGTCAGTAAGTTAAGCAATTTTCATGAAATAAAAAAAATTCTTAAAACATAAAACTTAGCAAAACTACAAGTTGAAACAGAAAAATAGCATTATATGTATTAAGGAAATAAAATGTGTAGACAAAAACCTTGTCACAGAGAAAACTCAAGGTCAGTAGCTATAGGTAGCTATATTTTAGAAATTCATCAATTACCTATGTAGCTATATTTTAGAAATTCATCAAATGTCTAGGTAGCTATAGTTTAGACATTCATCAAATACCTAGGTAGCTATAGTTTAGAAATTCATCAAATACTTAGGAAGAAAATAATAATTCTACACAATCTCTTCTAGTAAGTATAAAAAAGGGGAAACTTCCTAACTCATTTTATGAAGCCAATATTACATTAAACTTTATAGGGAAAAAAATTTAAAAAAAACTTTTATTCCTCATGAACATGGATACTTTTAAAATCTCTTAACACAATATTGGGACAACACTGAATTCAGTAACACATAAAAAGAATGATACATCATGAGGAAGTGGAATTTATTACACAAATACAAGGTTGATTTAATATTTTAAAAACAATCAATTCTGGAAGATGGTGGAATAGGAGAATCCTAGGCTCCCCTTGTCCCAGGGATACTCCTAAAAAACACCCATGAGCATATATAACCCAGAAAACAGCCTGAAGACTGGCAGAACGGACTCTCTACAGCTAAATGTAGAGAAGAAGAAACATCTAAGTGGTTAGGAAGGGCAGAGATGCAGTTGGGAGCCAAACTGACCTGTGGGACTGTTACTGAAACCCAAGTTGGCAGCCCGTTGCTCAAAAGGCCAATACTCAAGAGACAAGTTTTGAATGGAAAGGAATAGGAGCTTTATTCAAAAGCCTGGCTACCTGGGAAGAAGGCAGACTCTTGTCCAAAGGCCAACTTTAAGGTTTCTGCCTGGCCCAGGGATTTTTATAGGAGTTTAATCAGTTATGGGAAGGTAGTGCTCTGTGACATTCCTTGATTATGTGCAGACTGATGACGCCAGCTATAGAGTTATCTTGGTGCTCAGAGGTTGTATGAGAACATCTAGTTCCTTGGCATCCTGGGGAGGTTGTGCAAGAAGGTCTGGTTCCTTGGTACCCAGAGGTTGTACAACAGTACATTTTTCTTTCTGCAAAGAAGGGCAAGGTCTACAAATGTACAAAGGGAGGCCAGTAAAGTCATTTGTATGACCTTAAAAAATAAAAATATTTTGCTAAAAGATTGCTGGGCTAATCAGAAGGCCAAGGCAGCTTCAAACAGACTTTCTGGCCTCTCTTGCCTGGGAAAGTTCTGGTCTTTCATTCCCCAAGGCCAGTGGTCTGCAAATCCCAAAGAAAGTAATTTAATTCTGTTACAGATCAAGGGCCTTAAATCAGCAAGCAGGAAGTGTGTTACCTTGAAGCAAGTTAAACCTTAAGAACAGCTACAGAGCTGTTACAGGACTGTCCATAGAATAGGGGGATATTGCAAGCACAGAGAAGAGAGAGGAACAGATCCCACACCAGGCCCTGCAGGCACAGGGTACCACATGGGGAAGACAAATCCTCATAACATTTGGCTTTGAAAGCTAGAGGAGTCTAAGAATCAATGGGATAAATACATGGAAGTTTAAAAAGAAGCAGACTCAGCTCTGGGAGTGCAGAGAGGGATATAGGAAACAGAGTCTCTGCCCTTAAAGAGACAGCACAAAAATCAGCCAGGCTGAGATAGAGGATAAAAACAGCAGTTTGAAGTATGCTTAGGGAATGAGAAAAGGAGATTTATTTATTAATTTCAGAGCCCATGCTGGAGGTGTAAGAATCATTAGGAGACTTCTCCAAGAACCAAAGAGCTGTTAGGCACCATTTCTCTCTCCCACTCCCCAGCCCAGATACAAGGACACCTGCGGGAAGCAGTACAGCATCAACGTGCTCCATCTAACTTGATAAGAGGCTGTCCCTCTGATCTTCTGCGGATCTGCCCACCAATGTGGTCACAATGGTTTTCCAAAGTGGATCAAGATCCACTCCCTCAGCAGAACACCATGGATGTTGCTGGTACTGTGTGCCATCCCCAGGTTCTCCTGTGGATAGGCACCCTTCAACATGCCCCTGGCATGTGTCCATCCAAAGTAGCACCACAAGGATGGAAGTGTGCAAGTAGCCCTGTCAGGAGCCAGCACCATCCAAAAGTGGATCCTAAACCAAGGAGAGGGGAAGATAACCACATGCATTGGTTTGATGGCAGTCCAAGCAATGGGCTGAGAGCAGACATTTGGTCCTACTGCAGGCCCTGTCCACGAACAAAAGCTTCTCAGAGGACCACACAGGAAAGTACCCTGCAGTTCCATGTTATTGTAGCTTTGGTAAATGCACAAAGAAGCCCATGGCTGGCCCACTAACAAACAGGCAAACACTGTCCAAAACAGGCAAAGACAGCCATTGCAGGTGATGAGACTGAAGGCAGACATGGCTCAGTCACAAGAGTAGGGGGCTTGCAACACACACAGGATACACCCCTCAAGTGTCAGTTTCTGGCAAACAGGAGACATTGCACTTCAGGGCAAGACAGGACCTCTTTTCATAAGGCCGCTACTTTCTAGAGGAGGAGACATAGCTGACTTTTTGAACACATAAAAGCAGACCCAGAGAGTTAGACAAAACAAGGAGACAGAGAAATATGTCCCAAAACAAATGGACAAAATCACAGCCAGAGACCTAGAAGAAATGAGATAAGTAATATGCCTGATAGAGAATTTAGGTAATGGTCATAAAGATACTCACTGGACTTGAGAAAAGAGTGGAGGACTTCAGTAAGATGCTCAAAAAAGAGATGGAAAGCATAAAAAAGAACCAATCAGAGATGAAGAACTCAATAACTGAAATTAAAAATATACTAGAGGGAATAGCACACTAGAGGAGGCAGAAGAATGAATGAACAACCAGGAGGACAGAGAAGTGGAATACAATCAAGCTGAAGAGGAGAGAGAAAAACAAATAGTAATAGTAATACTAATAAGAAGAAGGAAGGGGAAGAAGAAGGAGAAGAAAATAGATTAGGGAACTCAGACACATCATCAGGTGTAATAACATTTGCATTATAGGGATCCCATAAGGAAAAGAGAGAGAAAAGAGGACAGAAAATTTATTTGAAGAAATAAGCTGAAAATTGCCCAAATGTGGGAAGGAAAGAGACGTCCAGATCCATGAGGCACAGAGAGCCCCCAACAAAATTAACCTAAAGAAGTCCACACCAAGACACAGAGTAATTAAATGGAAGAAGTAGTGATAAAGAGAGAATTTTGAAAGCAGAAAGAGGACAGAAAACACTTACATCCAAGGGAAACCCCATAAGGCTATCAGCTGATTGTTCAGCAGAAAGTTTTTGGGACAGAAGAGTGTGGCATGATATATTCAAAGTGCTGAAAGAACAACATCTGCAACCAAGAATACTCTATCAGACAAGGCTCAGAATACAGGTTCCAGATAAGCAAAGGTTAAAGAAATGCATCATCACTAATCCAGCCTTACAAGAAATGTTAGAGGAGGCAATTTAAGTGGAAAGGAAAGACCATAAGCCGGAATAAGAAAAGTAGGACACACAAAACCAGTAAATTTAAGTATATCTATAAAAGTCAGTCAAGGGATGCACATAAACAGACAAGATGAAAAGTAGGACATAACAGACTAAAACATGGGGGGAGGTAAAGAGTAAATATACAGTACTTTTAAAATGGGTTCAAACTTAAGCAGCTATCAACTTAATATAGCCTGCTATATAAATGTTATATATAGTCTCTCATGGTTCATCTCCCACTCCGATTTACCCCCTTCATTTTTCCCTCCTTCTCCTAATGTCCTCCATGCTATTCCTTATGTTTCACAAATAAGTGAAACCATATGATAATTGACTTTCTCTGCTTGACTTATTTCACTTAGCATAATCTCCTCCAGTCCCATCCATGTTGAATGTACTGGGTATAATACAAAAACAATGAATCGTGGATCACTACATCAAAAACTAATGATGTCTGATTGCTGAGGCTAGGACTTCTAGTACTATGTTGAAGAGCAGTGGTGATAGTGGACATCCCTGCCATGTTCCTGACCTTAGGGGGAAAGCTCTCAGTTTTTCCCCATTGAGAATGATATTCGCTGTGGGTTTTTCATAGATGGCTTTTATGATATTAAGGTATGTACCCTCTATCCCTATATTCTGAAGATCAAGAAAGGATACTGTACTTTGTCAAATGCTTTTCCTGCATCTATTGAGAAGATCATATGATTCTTGTTCTTTCTTTTATTAATGTATTGTATCACATTGATTGATTTGCGGATGTTTAACAAACCTTGCAGCCCAGGAATAAATCCCACTTGGTCGTGGTGAATAATCCTTTTAATGTACTGTTGGATCCTGTTGGCTAGTATTTTGGTGAGAATTTTTGCATCCATGTTCATCAGAGATGTTGGTCTATAATTCTCCTCTTTGATGGGGTCTTTGTCTGGTTTTGGGATTAAGGTAATGGTGGCCTCATAAAACGAGTCTGGAAGTTTTCCTTCCATTTCTATTTTTTGGAACAGTTTCAGAAGAATAGGTATTAATTCTTCTTTAAATGTTTGGTAGAATTCCCTTGGGAAGCCATCTGGCCCTGGGCTCTTGTTTGTTGGGAGATTTTTGATGACTGCTTCTATTTCCTTAGTGGTTATAGATCTGTTCAGGTTTTCTATTTCTTCCTGGTTCAGTTTTGGTAGTTGGTACATCTGTAGGAATGCATCCATTTCTTCCAGATTATCTAATTTGCTGGCATATAGTTGCCCTTAATATGTCTCATAATTGTTTGTATTTCTTTGGTGTTGGTTGTGATCTGTCCTCTTTCATTCATGATTTTATTTATTTGGGTCCTTTCTCTTTTCTTTTTGATAAGTCTGGCCGGGGGCTTATCAATCTTGTTAATTCTTTCAAAGAACCAGCTCCTAGTTTCGTTGATCTGTTCTACTGTTCTTTTGGGTTCTATTTCATTGATTTCTGCTCTGATCTTTATTATTTCTCTTCTCCTGCTGGGTTTAGGCTTTATTTGCGATTCTTTCTCCAGCTCCTTTAGATGTGGGGTTAGGCTGTATATTTGAGACCTTTCTTGTTTCTTGAGAAAGGCTTGTATTGCTATATACTTTCCTCTTAGGACTGCCTGTGCTGTATTCCAAAGATTTTGAACAGTTGTGTTTTCATTAAAGGCAACCGAATCAGCAAAGAAGAAGTCAAACTCTCACTCTTTGCAGATGATATACTTTATGTAGAAAACCCAAAAGACTCCACCCCAAAACTGCTAGAACTCATACAGGAATTCAGTAAAGTGGCAGGATATAAAATCAATGCACAGAAATCAGTGGAATTCCTATACACCAACAACAAGACAAAAGAAAGGGAAATTAATGAGTCGATCCCATTTACAATTGCACCCAAAACCATAAGATACCTAGGAATAAATCTAACCAAAGAGGCAAAAAATCTGTACTCAGAAAACTAAAATACTCATGAAAGAAATTGAGGAAGACACAAAGAAATGGAAAAACGTTCCATGCTCATGGATTGGAAGAACAAATATTGTGAAGATGTCAATGCTACCTAGAGCAATCTACACATTCAATGCAATCCCCATCAAAATACCATCCACTTTTTTCAAAGAAATGGAAAAAATAATCCTAAAATTTGTATGGAACCAGAAAAGACTCCGAATAGCCAGAGGAATGTTGAAAAAGAAAAGCAAAGCTGGCAGCATCACAATTCTGGACGTCAAGCTCTATTACAAAGCTGTAATCATCAAGACAGTATGATACTCCCATCCAAGTACTAACCAGGCTCGACCCTGCTAAGCGTCTGAGATCAGACAAGATCAGGAGCATTCAGGGTGGTATGGCTGGATGGGGTGGCTGGGTGATAGACATTGGGGAGGGTATGTGCTATGGTGAGTGTTGTGAATTGTGTAAGACTGTTGAATCACAGACCTGTACTTCTGAAACAAATAATACATTATATGTTAAAAAAGAAGAAGAAGAAGAAGAAGAAGAAGAAGAAGAAGAAGAAGAAGAA
>NW_022589712.1:24007006-24117935 GCF_004348235.1 Phoca vitulina | reverse complement strand
AAGAAGAAGAAGAAGAAGAAGAAGAAGAAGAAGAAGAAGAAGAAGAAGAAGAACATAGCAGGAAGGGAAAAATGACGGGGGGGTGGGGAATTGCAGGGGGAAATGAACCATGAGAGAATATGGACTCTGAGAAACAAACTGAGGGTTCTAGAGGGGAGGGGGTTGGGAGAATGGGTTAGCCTGGTGATGGGTATTACAGAGGGCATGTACTGCATGGAGCACTGGGTGTTATATGCGAACAATGAATCATTGAACACTACATCAAAAACTAATGATGTAATGTATGATGATTAACATAACATAAAAAGAAAAAAAAAGACAGTATGGTACTGGCACAGAAACAGACACATATATCAGTGGAACAGAATAGGGAGCCCAGAAATGGACCCTCAACTCTATGGTCAACTGATCTTCAACTAAGCAGGAAAGAATATCCAATGGAAAAAAGGCAGTCTCTTCCACAAATGGTGTTGGGAAAATTGGACAGCCACATGCAGAAGAATGAAACTGGACCATTTCCTTACACCACACACAGGAGTGAGACAGGAGTCCATCAAAATCCCAGAGGAGAACACAGACAATAACCTCTTTGACCTCAGCTGCAGCGACTTCTTCCTAGAAATATCGCCAAAGGCAAGGGAAGCAAGGGCAAAAATGAACTATTGGGACTTCATCAAGATAAAAAGCTTTTGCACAGCAAAAGAAACAGTCAACAAAACCAAAAGACAACTGACAGAATGGGAGAAGATATTTGCAAATGACCTATCAGATAAAGGGCTAATATCCAAAACCTATAAAGAACTTATCAAACTCAACACCCAAAGAACAAATGATCCAATCAAGAAATGGGCAGAAGACATGAACAGACATTTTTCCAAAGAAGACATCCAAATGGCCAACAGACACATGAAAAAGTGGCCAACATCGCTCGGCATCAGGGAAATCCAAATCAAAACCTCAATGAGATACTACCTCACACCAGTCAGAATGGCTAAAATTAACAAGTCAGGAAACAACAGATGTTGGTGGGGATGTGGAGAAAGGGGAACCCTCCTACACTGTTGGTGGGAATGCAAGTTGGTGCAGCCACTCTGGAAAACAGTATGGAGGTTCCTCAAAAAGTTGAAAATAGAGCTACCGTATGACCCAGCAATTGCACTACTGGGTATTTACCCCAAAGATATAAATGTAGGGATCTGAAGGGGCACGTGCACCCCGATGTTTATAGCAGCAATGTCCACAACAGCCAAACTATGGAAAAAGCCAAGATGTCCATTGACAGATGAATGGATAAGGAAGAGGTAAATATATATACAATGGAATATGCAGCCATCAAAAGAAATGAAATCTTGCCATTTGCAACGACGTGGATGGAACTGGAGGGTATTATGTGAGCGAAATAAGTCATCAGAGAAAGACATGTATCATATGATCTCACTGATATGAGGAATTCTTAATCTCAGGAAATAAACTGAGTGTTGCTGGAGTGGTGGGGGGTGGGAGGGATGGGGTGGCTAGGTGATAGACATTGGGGAGGGTATGTGCTCTGGTAAGCACTGTGAATTGTGTAAGACTGTTGAATCATAGACCTGTACCTCTGAAACAAATAATACATTATATGTTAAAAAAAGAAGAAGACAGTAGGAAGGGAAAAATAAGGGGGGGTAAATCAGAGGGGGAGATGAACCATGAAAGGCTATGGACTCTGAGAAACAAACTGAGGGCTCTAGAGGGGAGGGTGGTGGGGGGATGGGTTAGCCTGGTGATGGGTATTAAAGAGGGCACGTATTGAATGGAGCACTGGGTGTTATATGCAAACAATGAATCATGGAACACTACATCAAAAACTAATGACATAAAGTATGGTGTTAACATAACATAATAAAATAAAAAATAAATAAATAAAACTAATGATGTATGGTGACTAACATAATAAAAGAAAATAAAATTTAAAAAAAATAAAAATGTTATATATGAAACTAATGGTAATCACAAATAAGAAATGCTAATAGATACGCAAAAAAAAAAAAAAAAAAGAGAGAGAGAGAGAGAGAAAAGAATCTAAGTATATCAGTAACGAAAGCCAATAATCTGTGAGAGGAGAGAGAAAAGGAACAAAGTGGAACTACAGAAACAAGCATAAATAGGTGACAAAATTGTAATAAATACATATCTATCAATAATTACCTTGAGTGTAAATAGGCTAAACATTCTGATCAAAAGACACAGCATGATGAAATGAATAAAAAAGCAAGACCCAAGAATAAGTTGCCTGTAAGAGACTCACTTTAACTCTAAAGACATGTAGACTGAGGGGTGCCCAGGTGGCTCAGTCGTTAAGCGTCTGCCTTTAGCTCAGGTCATGGTCCCAGCTCCTGGGATCGAGCCCCGCATCGGGCTCCCTGCTCTGCGGGAAGCCTGCTTCTCCCTCTCCCACTCCCCCTGCTTGTGTTCCCTCTCTCGCTGTGTCTCTGTCAAATAAATAAATAAAATCTTAAAAAGAAAAAAGACATGTAGACTGAAAGTGAAGGGACTGAACATTATTTACCATGTAAAGGCAAGTGAAAGAAAGCTGGGGTAGCAATACGTATTTCTGACAAAATAGAATTTAAGACTAAGGCTCTAACCAGTGACAAAGGACACTACATGATGAACAATCCAACAAGAGGATATAACAAGGGCAAATACTTATGCACCCAACAAGGGAGCACCCAAATACATAAACTGGCTAAAATTAAAATGGGAGTATAAGTACCGCATGCTAACTGTTCGAAGGTAAGTGCCTGTGAATTTGGAGCAAAATGCTCTAGTCTTCCACCTAGTGGAAGGTCAGGACAAAACAAGAGAACCAACTCCATATACATGTACAACACAGAATCACTTACGTGGTGAGATTTAAGGAATAAAGAGGGTTCCACCCGCTTTCAAGTCTTTTTCACTCTTACCTGTTAAGGTATATAAGTTCATATCTTTAAAAACGTCCCAGGGTAAAACATTCTTCCCAGGAGATCTATGTTAAAGTGTACAGACTTTATATCAGCAGAGTTCTTTCAAATAGGAAGCCAGACATGTGTATTTCATTGGCAGTTGGAGAAGGTGAGAGATTGAAGTTCTAACGGAGAACCACAATGCTGGGAGAGGCCAATTATGACACATGATGGGGCCCCGGGCCCCTAAAGATAGGAAACTGGTGACAAGCTTGAGTATAATAAAACTTAATGCAAAATTTAAAAAAAATTAAAAATAATAAAATGGGAGTAATCAATGCTAATACAATAATAGCAGGGGATTTAAACACCCAACTTACATCGATGGATGGATCATCCATCTTGAAAATCAATAAGGAAAAACTGGATTTGAATGACGCACTGGGCCACATGGATTGAACAGATATATGTAGAACATTTCATTCCAGAACAGCAGAATACAGTCTTTTCAAGGGCACATGGAACATTCTCCAGAACAGATCACATAGCGGCTGCAAAACATGTCTTCAACATTTCAAAACAAGTCTCAACATTTAAAACTTCATTTAAATTCATACCATGCATCATTTCCAAACACAACATATGAAATTAGAAATCAACCATGAGAAAAAAATCTGGAAAGAACACAAATACATGGAGGTTAAATAACATGCTACTAGACAATGAATGGGTCAACCAAGAAATCAAAGAAGAAATCAAGAAATTCATGGAGACAAATGAAAATGAAAACACAATGCTTCAAAATTTTGGGGATGCAGCAAATCTGTTCTAAGAGGGAAGTTTACAGCAATACTTTAAGAAGAAAAATCTTAAATAAACAACCTAGCCTTATTCCTAAAGAATTCCTAGGGAGAAAAAAATTTAAAAAAGAACAAACAAAACCCTGAATCAGTGGAAGGAGGGAAACAGTAAAGAGTAGAGCAGAAATAAATAGAAATTAAAAAAAAAAAAAATACAACAGATCAATGATAACAGGAGCTGGTTCTTTGAAAATTTAAAAAAAAAAAATTATAAACCTGTAGCCAGACTCATTAAAAAAAAAGACTCAGACAAACAAAGTCACAAATGAAAGAGGAGAAATAGCAACCCATACCACAGAAATAAAAAAGAGCAGAAGAGAATATTATAAAAAATATATGCCAACAAATTTGACAACCTAGAAGGGATAAATTCCTAGAAACATATAGCCTCCCAAAACTGAATCAGGAAGAATTAGGAAATTTGAACAATTACCATCTATGAAGTTGAATCAATGATCAAAAAACTCCCAACAAACAAAAGCCCAGGATCAGATGGCTTCAGAGGTGAATTCTACCAAACATTTAAAGAGTTCATATCTGTTCTCAAACTATTCCAAAAAAATAGAAGAGGAAGGAAAGCTTCCAAATTCATCCTTGAGGTCAGTATCACTCTGATACCAAAACCAGATAAAGAAATCACACAAAAAGAGAACTAGAGGCCAATATCTCTGATGAACATAGATGCAAAAATCCTAAACAACATTAGCAAACCAAATCCAATAATACATTTAAAAAATCATTCCCCACAATCAATTGGGATTTATTCCTGAGGTGCAAGGGTGGTTTAATATTCACAATCAACATGATACATCACATCAACAAAAGAATGGATAAAAACCATATGATCATTTCAATAGACTCAGAAATAGCATTTGACAAAGTACAACTTCCATTTATGATAAAAACCCTCAACAAAGGAGGTTTAAGAGGGAACATACCTCGACATAATAAAGGCCATATATGAAAAACCTGCAGCTAACATCATACTCAGTGGTGAGAAACTGAGCACTTTTCTCCTAATATCATGAACGAGGCAAGGATGTTCACTCTCACCACTTTTATTCAACATAGTATTAGAAGTCCTAGCCACAGCAATCAGAAAAGAAAAAGAAATAAAAGGCATCCATATTGTTAAGTAAAAAGTAAAACTCTCAATATTTGCAGAAGACATGATACTATATATATAAAAAATCCTAAAGCCTACCAAAAAATACTAGAACTGATAAATGAATTCACTAAGGTCACAACATATAAAATCAACATACAGAATTAAGTTGCATTTCTATATACTACTAATGAAGTAGCAGGTAGACAAATTAAGAAAACAAGTCCACTTACAATTTCCCCCTTCCCCCAAATTAATATACCTAGGAATAAATTTCACCAAGGAAGTGAAAGATATGTACTCTGAAACCTATAAAACACTGATGAAAGAAATTGAAGATGACATAAATGGAAGGACAAACTCCAAATCTGCTATGACTACTCTCCTTATAAATGGGGGAAATTTTGAGATAGACCTACACACAGAAAGAATACCATGTAAAGATGAAGGCAAGGATTAGGGTGATGAGCAGAAGATGGGGAATGCCAAAAATTGCCAACAACCACCAGAAGCGAGCAGAGAAGAATGCAACAGATTCTTTCTTACAGCCCTCAGAAGGAACTGACCATGCAACACTTTGATCTTGGACTTCTAATTCCAGAACTGTGAGAAAATAAATTTCTGTTGTTTAAATCACTCAGTTTGTGATACTTTGTTGCAGCAGCCCTAAAAAAAACTAATACAAGGACTCATGAAGTGGTGCAGGGCACCATGTCCAAGAACATAAGAGGTCTTTCAGCAGGTGGCCAAGGATCAATCCTAGGGCATATATACAAAACTTGGTAAACCTTTAAAGCTCTTTCATGGTTTTTATTTGTTAAAATAAAGATAAGTATATAGCTTATACTCTATCTTGAATAACACTGTTCTCACATTAATGAAAGCATTCCTTGTCTTAAATAATGGATCCTATTTAAAGAATGCCTTCCCTTTCCAGGATGGAATTTATTTTAGTCCCCTCTTCCTATCTTTAACATTAGTATGTCTGTGAAAAATAACTAACTCTGATGTTGTTTGGCGTAGTTTCCCAAAAGTATTAATTTCACAAGTTTCAATTTATTTACTAAAAAGTTGGGTGATGACTTCACAAGCACATGGTTCATATAATTTCACGAATATTGGAGTTTAATATTTTTTTCCATTTTTCTAATTTCCATTTTTTGGCATATAGCTCGAAGATACAAGATTAATGCTTCAATAGTAGTTCATTATAATTGTTAATGCTTACTCTTAACTACATACTTAGATGCTTACTTCAATTTGTTTATTTAGCTAAGCAATTTCACTATATACAAATCTGATTTTCTTTAGCTTATTTACATAGAATATGTTCATTTGTGTGCAGGTATGAAGCAACTTTGTTAATTATGAATTATTGAATATCTCCATGTGCACCTGTGTAAATCAGGAAATGAATTGGGTGAGTTGTTTGATCATTAGCTCCGGAGGACTAAACAGGTAGGTGGATATATTGGCCCAGAAAGTCACTGGAAATGAACAGTTAAAATTCCCCACATCTCTAGTTTGGGTAAGCCAAAAGCATAAAAGTGGATGTAAACTGTAATTCAGAGCTTGCACATTAAATGAATGTGGACAAGGTCCCTTTGCTAATTCTTTCTTTTTTGTTAATAATGGCTTGATTGTATAGATAATATTATAAAATTACAAGAATAAATCTTTAAAGAGATTAGAATATAAAATGGAAGACAACCACAGATATGGAAAAATACTCATACTTTTGTTTATACATAAAAATGACACCACTCCTTCTTAGCCCAAATTAATTTCAGAAGGAACATATAGATAGTACCTCATAATTCCACCTGTAAGTCATTTTTTGCCATTGGCCATTGAAAAGATAAATCGATTTAGCTATCAGGTAACATAGCCTATGTATTTGAGATATTATTAAACTTTGACTTCATTAGTGCCACACAAACTAAACTACATAGTGGAAAAGATACTAAATAACAATTGAACATTTAATTAGTAGTGTATCTTACAAGTGAGAATTGTCTTACAGGCTAATTGTTGGTGCTATTGCTTTTAATACCCCAGGGGGACTATAATGAAGATCTTCAAATTGTCACTTCTTTAGGCTGAGACTAGAATTGTCCAAACTTATACCTTAATGCATATTTCAAGTACAAGCTCCTCCAATATTTCTTACAGATATTAGATCTTAGTGGTATTTTCCTTTGATCTAGACAGACAATAAACTGGTAACAGTTGACCTTTAATCATACACTTCTCAGTTAAAAATTTTAATGTTTTCATATATGTTAGGCTCCTCTCCTTGTGTAGGCTGTAAGGATGCAGAGGAAGCACTGTACTATTCTTCTTTTGTCCCTGACAGTTTCACTTCATTGCTGGGCATATAGTAAATATCCTCCAGTAATACACATAGAGAAATGGGCAAGTATTTTTACTGTATGGTTTGGTTCATTTTCACAGACTGAACTCACTCCTTTAACATGTTTCAAGGTCATGCGGGCGCCTGGGTGGCTCAGTTGGTTAACATGTTTCAAGGTCAAGAAATAGAACATTATCAGTATTGTCAGAAATTTCTTTATACCCCTTTCCAGTCATCTTTAAGGGAAACCAATATCAATGTTTTTTTGTTTGTTTGTTTGGCTGTTTTTTGTACTTTAAAAAAATGGAATCATATAATATATACTCTTTTGGATTGGCTTCTTTCTTTCACTAGGTCTGCAAGAATTATCCATATTGTTTCATATAGTTTTAGGCTATTCACTCTTGTTAATGTATAATATTCCACATTC
Organism: Phoca vitulina; assembly: GCF_004348235.1. NCBI lineage: Eukaryota > Metazoa > Chordata > Mammalia > Carnivora > Phocidae > Phoca > Phoca vitulina. The sequence goes on along the minus strand of NW_022589712.1, from coordinate 24,110,260 downwards.
CACCAGTCCATTCTGTTGTTGATGGGAGTTTGATTGATTTCCAGTTAAGGACCATTACACTAAATATAGAGTTAAAAAATACTGATTTGTTCACAGATTATGATTACATTATTTTAAGGTCACCCAATTCTAAGATCTAAAAAGCATATGATAAATCATTCACACTACCTGTCAATATTTATTATACTACTAATATGTAGTGTTTGATCTTAGGAAAGTAAATTTGAAAGTATTAAGATGAAATATCTGGGTTGCTCCTTCAAAAAGCCACTTTTATTTAGCTCCAGTTTCTATGTCCTTTATTAATGCCTAATCTTGCATCTTAGAGCAAAGACGATGTTATGTTTGGTAAAAAGCATTTGAGGATTGGGTGTCAATGTTCCCACTTGAATAAAGTCAGTAATCCAACAAACCCAAAAAGAAATAAATCAGCAAGTACCCGCCACACACCACTTAGTCCTTTCTTTCCAAAACACCTTAGCATGACTACTGTGAAATATATGTGTATATATGTGCCTATCACATATATGCATAGCATATATAAATATATGTGTATGTTTCTATTTTAATACAGCAGTTTTGGGCTCACAGCAAAATGGAGCAAAAAGTACAGAGTTCCCATATGCCCACTTACTGTCTCCATAGTCCTGCCTTTTCTAAAATGTCCAACTGCAACTTCAGTACTATTGAAAAAAGGGAGAAAAATCCATAGTGAATAACCCATGATGACAGATCTTTGTTACAACTTCTACTCTATTACTAAGGAAAGGTAGCTCAAAAGTTTTTGTCACAACAAGAATCAATGACTATACGCTCCTTTTTGTATATAACACATGATAAAGGAAAGCTCAAAGATGTAGCTGTAAGAGGGCTAGTGCTCATTCTCAGTCTTGTTTTTGGTGTATTATTCTATATTGCCAAAATTCTTCTATCTAACCATTCAAGAACCCATTTATTTAATTAAAGGTGGTATAATTTGTGAATTCCCACAGATTTTTCCTCCTGGTATATCTTTATGATACTCAACATATTAAGTACTATGCCTGGTTATATATTAAACACTTTGGTGGGAATTAAAAAATAAATTTTTGCTTTGAGAAGGTGACAAGATTTTAGGTAGCAAAACCTATTGAATATTTATGCTGGATGAGGTTTTGATAATCAAGCAGTCAGTCCCTTCCATTCTCTGGGTGTGTGTGTGTGTGTGTGTGTGTGTGTGTGTGTGTATGTTTTGGGGTTTTTTTTGTTGTTGTTTTGTTTTGTTTTGTTTTTCCTCCCTGAAGAGCTATAACTTATGTCTCCTTCACAGACACACAATATGGAAGATATAAGTGAAATGAATCAAGTTCTCACAGTGTCTAAATAGTGTTCTCTTAAACAAATGTAAATTTATCAGAATATCACTAGTGGATATGTTATGGTACATTCCCACCATCAAGCCACCTGTGTTATCAACTAAGATTATATATATACATATACATATATTTATACACACACACACACACCATGGTATTTACTCTAGTGAGTTTTTATTTCTAAATGTGTTTCAGGTCTGTCACAAAACAAAATATATGACCTTGTTTTCCCATCTTTTAAGACTACTTAAAAGACTGATTCTCTAGGTCTAGTTACCAAAACATTACAAATCTTGTGAAATTACATACTTCACTTTATGACACAAAAGACTCATTCTCAGAAGGATTTCTCATGTCTCTTACCTCTCCTCAATCTTTATTTTTTAATTTTATTTTTTTTTAATTTTTAATTTTTTTAAAAATTTTCATTTTATTTTTTTACAAAGTAAGATCTAGGCCCAACATGTGGCTTGATCTCATGACCCTAAGATCAAGAGTCACATGCTCTATCAACTGAGCCAGGCAGGTACCTCTCCTCAAACTTTATTTTGAGTAAAAGTGCAGCAGGCTGAGATAAAATCAGTTTAATGGGCTTAGCCTCAACCTTGGCTTTTTCTTTTCTTCACTGTAACCTTGGCATGTCTTTTGAAGTCTTTCTACCCTAACTTCCTAATACACAAGAAGAGAGGCTTGTGCTTTAGTATTCTAAGGTAAACCCAGTTCCAAAATTATGTTACATAAGCTTTATTTTCATAAGATATTACACCTTTTATATAACTTCTGTATTTTCCTAAATTTTTAATCATTTTAAGGTTTTTTCCTAAGTAGTATTTATAAAATGAAATTCAATACTTTATTTCAGGTGTGGTATGGCCAGAGAGAACACATGGGAGAAAAGAAATAACAGTTATTCTTTTTTTTTTTTTTAAAGATTTTATTTATTTATTTGACAGAGAGAGAGACAGCGAGAGAGGGAACACAAGAAGGGGGAGTAGGAGAGGGAGAAGCAGGCTTCCCGTGGAGAAGGGAACCCGATGCAGGGCTCGATCCCAGGACGCTGGGATCATGACCTGAGCCGAAGGCAGACTCTCAACCGACGGAGCCACCCAGGTGCCCCGAAACAACAGTTATTCTTAAATATAGATTTGCTTGTCATTTCTTGCATGACTTTTTTTTTCTTTTAGCAAAATCTCATTTTATTCATGAAAAGACAATTCTAATTTCAAAAGAGCATGGTACCATAATCCTAGCCACCCAAGAATTTACAATTTCCTCCACAATTTCTCACCTGCTAAGGTAATCAGCATATGTTTCTCTGTACTTCCCAATCAGTTGATTAAAATATTTAACAGTATTTGACCTATATTAGGCAGCATTATATTCATGTGGTATCTCCTAATGTGATTTTGTATAATTATCATTTATTTCAGTAATTCATTGTCTTTTCCACAGAATTTGCTTATATCTAAACTTATAACTCATCTGACTTTTATAGTGAAAGTAAAGAAATTCCCTTCAATAAAATTTATACTGACATGAAAATCTGTATTCTTTTAACAACAAAATACATTCTCTGTTGATATCTAAACCTGTTATTTTCCCACAACACTCAATTTACTTAAAAGAGAGAAATAAATTCTACTATATTGAAGATTAATTTTAGTAATAGAATATACCACATTCTAAATTTATAGCAGGGAGATAGATGTCTGGAGGGGAAGTAAGATGAAATCCTTGGTTCCCAACATGGGTAGAATTTAAATAGTCTTCATTATTATAAAGTCAGGAGGTGCCATTTCTAAAGAGCCCACATAAGGGCCTGGGAGTACAAAAGTGAGAGATGTTCAGATGAGAAATTTCTACTCATACAGCTGGATGAACTCTTAGGAAGGCAGTGGCCTAGGGCTCAACTGCAGGGCACAGTATGGGATTCCCTCTTCCATAGTGAGGAATCTATGAGAGTCATGAGTGTAATTCAGGGAAGAAGCAGATCTGAAGGTCTTAAAAAACAGGGAGCCTCCCTTATTAATCTGCCAAGCCCACATCTGGTCCTGCACAGGCTTAAGATTTATTTGTATCACTTCCAGAGTCAGAGGGCTTATAGGAGCGTATCCCTAGAGTTTTCTCATCCTCACCTTCTGCTCTACACGTGATATATTTGCCATCTCTGTGTTCATGGTACTACTTTGCATACATTGTTTCCAGTTTTCCTCTGAAAGTTACAGGGGAGTTTTTAGAAGCACACAGAACATGGCCTCCTTTCTATGCTTCTGTCCATAAAGCCTTGGAAAATTTATAAAAACTGGATATATGTCATTTCTGGAATGTTGCTAACCTGTTACCTAGTGTCTTTGATCAAGGAGAATTTGGTCCTACTGCATCTACAAACACTTGACATATTTCTTATGCCAAATATATAAAAAATAACATTATCCCCCTAAGAATTAAAGCATCTCAGCAGGTAGAATTAATTAGTATTCGTAAATAGTTTAATAGGCATTTCTAACAAACATAGTTAATATATTTTCAACAGATGCCATTTGTGATAATAAGTAAATAAAAGACTTTCCTTTTTAATGTAAACATACAGAATACATGCCCAAAAAGTAACATGTGCCTTTGCTTAGGAAAAAGATCAGTATTCTTTTACTGACTCCACCAAGTATAATAATCTTTCAGTCAAGATATCCTGGTTGGGCAAGGGTGGAATTCTAGTTATATTGTGAGAAAACCACCCTGTTCCACAGTCGAAGGGGAAATAAAGAGAATTTACAAGTGGAACATTAAAATGCCTTGAGAGGAAGAAAAATATTGGGGAAAAATATTTTCTTTCTTTACAAAACCATCACTCTGCAGTCTTTTTTTAAACTCTCGAAACTTAGAGAAGTATTTACTGACTCAAACATTCAATGTTCTCTCAGGTAGAGAAAAAGAAATGTATATGAAAAACTGTGGTAGATTTTCATAGTGTTGTTTTCTAGCATATTCTTTTATGTGTGAGCTGGCCCACTTCTTCTTTTTTTTTTTTAAAGATTTTCATTTATTTATTTGAGAGAGAGTGAGAATGAGAGAGATCACAGAGGGAGAGGGAGAAGCAGATTCGCCACTGAGCAGGGAGCCCCATATGGGGCTCGATCCCAGGACCCTGAGATCATGACCTGAGCTGAAGGCAGATGCTCAAACAACTGAGCCACCGAGGTGCCCCCGAGCTGGCCCACTTCTATACATGCCATTACTGTAATCACAATTGTTCTATTGGCCTCCTCGCTGCCACCAATCCAGTAGCTCGCACTGATGAATGAAACAGTAGGCAGCCAAAGGTAGTCCTAGCCCAGTCACTTCTGCAGACCCTAGATCCTTGTCAGCTTTGACGATGAGAGGCAAACATGTAATTCAACCTGCAACAAACAGAGTCCCTCCCTAGGATTATTAGATTTGGAGCTCAAAACATTGAGCTATTCTGTTCATTAATTAAAGTTGTAACTGTAAAACTCTGGAGCTATGCAGAAATCTTGCTACATAGATCAGAAAGAGAAAACAGATTTTCTCCCTCTGTCCCCCACCCCCACTATGGGTACTTTCTCTCTCTCTCTCTCTCTCTCAAAAAAGGAAGATATTACTAAATAAAGCCCTATGAATATTTAGTATTAACTGGGGGGATTAACAGTCTCAGTAACAGTATTTGCACGTTGTCAAAATACACAACATCCTAAATAGATCTCCTCTCTATTGTATGAAATACTTATGGTTACAGCTCACGGTAGTTTTTATTTAGTTCTTCCCAAACCTGACAATCACACTACCTGTGAAAAGTAATTTTACATTTTTCTCTGTTTCTAATTTGATTTTATTTTAATAAAAAGGTCCAGACCATGTATCTAGAGATTTTGATTCAGTTTGTTTAAAACAAAGCTCACAAATCGGTAAATCATTTATGCTCCTTAGGAACACATTGACATGAATTAAGTTGTCAAATCACTTTGATGACACCAGCTGATATGATAGTTCCCTCCAGCATGTTTTACACTGTGAACAAATAATTACACTATGAAGCAACAGTCTCTGTGGATTCATCATACATGAACAGAGATTAGTGTTTACATAAAATAAAACTTCAATATCTGCTTTCTGAGATATTTAATGTGGCCCATGACAATATTTATGCTTCCTAATCATTAAGAATACATAGTAAAGGAGCACCTGGGTGGTTCAGTCTGTTGAGGGTCTGCCTTTGGCTCAGGTCATGATCCCAGGGTCCCGGGATTGAGCCCCATGTCTTACTCCCTGCTCAGCAAGGAGTCTGCTTCTACCTCCACTCTCCCCTCCCTGCTCATTCTCTGTCTCTCTCTGTGTCTCTCTCAAATGAATAAATAAAATCTTTAAAAAAAATACATAGTAAATAATAGAGTTATTTATAAATGCTTTGATACCCCCTTGTCTTTGATAGTGAGAGTAACATAGCCCTACTTTTTCTATAAGAATGTTTCATTTTTAATGGTGAATAAAAAATTAGACTAGAGACTACCTGGAATTTCTGCTCTTCAGATTAAGATGGAGCAACAAGGACCAGATTTACCAACCTACATGAAAGAACTTTAAAATGTCAGGTAAAATATAGGAAACAACCACTGTCAACTCTTATTTAAGAATTGGGTATATCTTATATAAGAATAAGGATATAAGGCAATGAAGGGCAATGATCCTTGAAAGACAGAAAAAATATATATATAAGCCCTGCAATTGTCCCAAGTGATGGCATGGATAAAATTTCCAGTGTTCTGAGGTTTCCTGAGACAAGCAGACAGAGCTGAAATTCTGGGAACATCCTATAAAAAAATTACCAGGCATATTTGCAACAATTAGGCTGGATCTAGAGGGTACTGTGTTAAGTGAAATAAGTCAGAGAAAAACAAATATAATTTCACTTTTATGTGGAATCTTAAAAAAGAGCAGAAAAAGACACATAAATACAGAAAATAAACTGATAGTTGCCAGAGGGCCCAGGGGGATGGGCAAAATAGGTGAAAGGGGGTGGTAGACACATGCTTTCTGTTATTGAATGAATGAGTCTTGGAGGTAAAAAGTATAGCATAGGAAATATAGTCAGTGGTATTATACTAGTGCTGTATTGTGATAGATGAAAGCTACAATGTGGTAAGCATAGCATAATGCATAGAGTTGTCAAATCACTATGTTGTACATCTGAAACTAATGTAACATGGTGTGCCAACTATACTTCAACAAAAAGAAGAAAAAAGAAGAAACCAGATTGATGGTTGCCAGGAGCTAGAGCGAGAGAGAATGGAGATGGACTGCTAAGTGGGTAAAGGGTTTGCTGTTGGGGTGATGAAAATGTTTTGGAACTAGAAAGAGGTGGTAGTTGCACCACACTCTGACTAGACTAAATGTCACTGAACCACACACTTTAAAAATAGTCAAATTTTTGTTATATGAATTTCATCTCAATTAAAAAATTGTAACAGCCAAAAACAACAACAAAAAATTTTACCAGGCATGCAAAGAAGCAGGGAAATGTGAAGAATAAGTAAATTAATGAAACTACTTCCCAAATGGCACAGATGATAGAATTGGTAGATAAGAACATTAAAGCAGTTGCTATAACTGCATTCAATATTTTCAAGAACTCAGAAGAAAGATGAAACATGATAAGCAGAGGCATGAAAGATATTTTTAAAATGCCTAAATCAAATTTGTACAGATAAAAACTACAATATTTGAGATAAAAATTCACTGATGAAATTAACAACAAATTAATCATTGTAGAATGAAGAGCAGTGCACTTGAAGACACAGGAATAAAAACTACACAAATCTGAAGGATTTTATGATTATCAGCCCAATACTACCAGAAATGTTGAAGAAATAACTTCAAGAATAAGGAAAATACTATCAAAATAAACCTGGATCTACAGATAGCAAGGAAGAGCACTAGAAATGGTAACTACATGACTAAATATATAGTCTTTTGTTGTTGTTGTTGTTATTTTTAGATATCTTTAAAAGATAATTGATTGTTCAAACAAAAATAAAACAATATAATATGGGGCTTATTACCAGAGAAGTAAAATGCAAAATGATAATAGCACAAAGACCAGAAGGTGAGAAATGGAAGCATGTGGTTATAAAGTATATCCTCATGGAATATCAAATATTATTGAAAGTAGACTGTGATTAATTAAATATCAATAAAAAATAACAAAATAACACAATGAAGAGTTATAGCTAATAAGTCAGGAAGCAAGTTAAATGGAATCATAACACTCAATCCAAAAGAAGCTTTATAAAAAAGAAAAAAGAGAATACAGATTGAAGAAATTAAAAACAAATAGCAAGATGGCAGACTTAAACCCAACCATAAAAAGCTACATTAAATATATATGGCGTAAGTACCCAAATTATAAAAGCAGAGATCATCAGATTATATCACAAAGCAAGCCCCACCTAAATGCTTCCTACTAAGAATGTCAACCTCAACTATAAAGGCAGATTATAAGTAAAAGAATGGAAAAAAATACTGTGTTAGTACTATACAAAATAAAGCAAGAGTGGCTATATTAATACTAGGTTAAACCTAATATTAGGTTAACCTAACAAGTTAGGTTTCAAAATGAAAAAAAAAAATCACCATTAATTTTGACTATATCTAAAAAATTATATAATGTTATGCCTATTGTCACATATATATGTATACCTATTAAAATTTCCTTTTTCAAATATTGTATTTTCTAGTTTTTCCATAGTTTCACTTTCAGATCATTTTCTAGTTTACCTATAAATGTCAGAATGACATATATATAAATATTTTTTTTCTTGTGCTTTGGGAGTCCTATCCTCTGCTTCCAGAACTTCACATAGGACAGAAAAAACAAAACAAACCTTTATACTGTAAGTAGATTTTAAAAACAAAAGCAGAAAACAAGTAAAGATAAAATTAATATAGTACACTGACCCTGATTATGAGTAAATGTTTAAAATATGAAGAGAGCTTGTTGAACAGGTCACTTGCCCATGAGCCTATGTTTTTTTTTAATCCTTTGGCACCCAAAATAAGATTGCTTAGGTAATTTCCAGTGCCCTTCCATTCTAAAATCCATGCTAAAATTCATCCTTGTGTCTTGCATAAAGGTGAGAGATTTACAGTACCTTATTTTTAACTGTTCAATATTAAATGTATAACACAATATATCTAAGTACATATCTCAGTGGATTATCGCAAATAATCATGCAATCACCACCAGATTTTAAAACAAACAAAAACAACAACAACAACAACAACAGTATGCCTAAAAGTCCCTACTCTGTGTCTTCCATTTTACTCTTTCAATGGTATTTTTGTTAGAAGATCTTGATTTTATGTATTCCAATGAATCTATATTTCTTTAGGATTGTGAGTTTGACATCTTATAAAAGAAATATTTTCCTACCTCCAAATCAGGGATATAGTCTATCTTTACAATATTTCATAGTTTAGTATATTTACTATAGTTTTTTCATAGATCCAGTTTACAAATTAAAGATGTTTCCTACCATTCCTAATTTTCTAATTAGATTTCATACATGTCCACTTAATATAGAATTTTATCACACTTTTTGATATTATTTGAGATGACTTTTCAAAATTTATTTTAATTTGGCAAATTATTTTGATTTTATAATATTAAAGCAAACCCAAAATCCTGAAATAAACCCAAATTGGTCATTATATATTTTCACATATTACTGGATTTAATAAATTAATATTTAGTTTAGGAATTGATGGTATGGATAGGAGTAATGTTGGCCTGTGATCTTTATTTCTCATGTTATCCTTACTAGATATTGATTTCTAAGTTACGAATGACTTACCAAGTAATTAAACTCAAATGATTTCTATTCTGAGAATAGAAAATGGGTTATCATGAGAAGAAAGAAACTGAGGGTCACATTTTGATAAAATAGATATTACTTGAATTATGATTTCAAATATGGGCTATTTTATTTATTTAGTTAGTTATGATTTTTTTATTTTGGAGAGACAGCATGTGAGTGGGGGAAGGGCAGAGAGAAAGGGGGAGAGAAAATCTTAAGCAGACTCCATGCTGAGCACAGAACCTGACATGGGCCTCAATACCAAAACCCTAGGATCATGACCTAAGCTGAAATATGCCTTTTTACGCCTATGCAAAATTACATTCCATGCAAATGGAAACAAAAAAAAAGAAGTGGGAGAAACAATACTTACATAAGACAAAATAGACTTTAAAACAAAGACTTCAACAATAGACAAAGAAGGGTATTACATAATGATACAGGGATTAGGTCCAATAAAAGTATATAACAATTTTAAATACCTATGCATCCAACCTTGGAGTACCTAATAAAACAAATATTAACAGATATAAAGGGAGAAATTGAGAGTAATACAATAATAGTAGGGGTCTTTAATACCCCACTGACATCACCCACACAGAAAATCAATAAGAAAACAGTGTCTTTAAACACATTAGACCATATATACAAAACAGATATATACAGAACATTCTAACCTTCTAACCCACAACAATAGAATACACATTCTTTTTCAAGGGCACATGGAGCATTTTCCATGATGGATGGCATGTTAAGCCACAAAACAAGTCTCAATAAATTTAAGAGATTGAAATCGTATCATGCATCTTTTCTGACCACAGTGGTATAAAACTAAAAATCAATAACAAGAAAAAAAAAAAAAAACTGGGAAAACACACACACAAACACACACACACAAAGAGGCTAAACAACATGCTACTAAACAAATGGATCAATGAAGAAATCAAAGAGGAAATAAAAAAATAGATGAAGACAAATGAAAATGAAAACACAAAAGTGCAAATATTGGGGGACATAGCAAAAACCCTTCTAAAAGGAAAATTTATGGTGATACAGACCTACCTTGAGAAACAAGAGAAAGTTCAAATAAACAATCTACCCTTACAACTAAAGGAATTAGAAAAAGAACAAAGAAAGTCCAAGGTGAATAGAGGGAAGAAAATAATAAAGATCAAAATATAAATAAAATAGAGACTGAAAACAAAAGATCAATGAAACCAAGAAGTGGTTCTTTGAAAAGATAAACAAAGCCTTTAGCCAGACTCATCAGAAAAAAAGAGATGACCCAAATAAATAAAAATGAGAGAGAAGTAAGGACTGGCCCCAGAAATACAAACGATGATAAAAGACTACTATGAAAAATTATATACAAATAAATAGGACGGCTAGAAAAAATTGATAAATTGCTAGAAATATGCAATCTTCCAAAACTGAATTGAGAAGAAATAGAAAACCTTAACAGATCAATTACTACTAATGACATTGAGTCAGTAATCAAAAAATTGCCAACACACAAAAGTCCAGGACCAGATGGTCTCACAGGTGAATTTTACCTAACATTTAAAGAAGAGTTAATACTTATCCTCAACTATTACCAAAAATAGAAGAGGGACTATAAAAAATGAAAACTACAGGCCAATGACCCTAATGAACACAGATGCAAAAATTCTCAAGAAAATATTAGCAAACCACATTCAACAGCACATTAAAAGGATCATACACCACTATCAAGTGGGATTTATTCTGGAGATTCAAAGGTGTATCAATATTTGCAAATCAATCAACATGAGACACCACATCAATAAAATGAAGGAGAAAAATCATATGATCATCTCAATAGATGCAGAAAAACCATTTAACAAAATTCAACATTTGTTCATGATAAAATCACTCAGCAAAGTGTGTTTAGAGGGAACACACCCCAACATAATAAAGACCATATATCGAAAACCCACAGCTAATGGTGAAAAATGATGATGAAATGGTGAAAACTGTGGAGATCTTTTCCTCTAAGATCAGGAACAGGCAAGGATGTCTACTCTGCCACTTTTATTCAACATACTCCTGGAAGTCCTAGCCATAGCAATCAGACAAGAAAAAAAAAAATTAAAAGGATCCATTTTGGTAAGGAGGAAGTTAAACTGTCACTATTTCAAGATGACATGATACTACATACAGAAAACCCTAAAAACTCCATCAAAAAGCTATTAGAAGTAAAAAATGAATTCAGTAAATTTGCAGGATACAAAATTAATTCACAAAAATTTGTTGACTTTCTATATATTAATAATGAAATAGCAGAAATAAAAAATTAAGAAAACAATTACATATACAATTACACCAAAAAGAATAAAATACCTAGGAATAAAATTAACCAAGGAGGTGAACGATCTGTACTCTGAAACTTATAAAACAATGATGAAACAAACTGAAGTTGACACAAATGGAAATATATTCCATGCTCATTGAGTGGAATAATACTGTTAAAATGTCCAACTACCCAAAGCAATTTACAGATTCAATGCAATCCTTATCAAAATACTAACATCATTTTTCACACAGTTAAAACAAATAATGCTACATTTGTATGGAACCACAAAAGTCTTTGAATAGCCAAAGCAATCTCGAGAAAGAAGAACAAATATGGAGGTATTGCAAATTCCAGATTTCAAGATATACCACAAAGCTGTAGTATTCCAAACAGCATGGTACTGGCACAAAAATAAACACACAGATCAATAGAACAGAATAAAGAGCCCAGAAATAAACCCACAATTTTATGGTCAATTAATCTACAACAAAGTAAGCAAGATTATATGAAGGAAAATATAACGGGAAAAAGTCTCTTCAATAAACGGTTCTGGGAAAACTGAACAGCTACATGAAAAAGAATGAAACGAGACCACTTTCTTTTGTTCCCCATTTTTTATTATTATGTTCAATTATCCAACATATAGTACATCATTAGTTTTTGATGTAGTATTCAATGATTCATTAGTTGTGCATACCAAATACAAAAAAAATAGCTTCGGAATGGACTAAAGACATAAATGTGAGACGTGAAACCATAAAACTCATAGAAGCAAACATAGGCAGTAATTTCTTTGACACTGGCCTCAACAACATTATTCTAGGTATGTCTCCTCAGGCAAAGGAAACAAAAGCAAAAATAACCTATAGAGAGTACACCAAAATTAAAAAACAAAAACCAAAAACTTTTTACAGTGAAGGAGACAATCAACAAAACAACAAAGCAACCAACTGAAAGGGAGAAGATATTTGCAAATGATATGTCCAATAAGCAGTTAAGATCCAAAATATATTTTAAAAACTTATACAACAAAAACCCCCACAAACAATCCAATTAAAAAATAGACAGAGGTCATGAATAGACATTTTTCAAAGAAGACATACAAATGGCCAACAAACCCATGAAATGTTCAACTAATCATCAGGAAAATGCAAAATAAACCATAATGAGATATCACCTTATACCTGTCAGAATGGCTGGAATCAAAACAAGAAATAACAAGTATTGAAAAGGATGGAAAAAAAGAAATTACTGCACTATTAGTGGAAATATTAGTTGTTGTAGGCACTTTGGAAAATGGTATGGAGGTTGCTTAAAAATTTAAAATATTGGGGTTGCCTGGGTGGCTCAGTCAGTTAAGCATCTGCCTTAGGCTCAGGTCATGATCTCAGGGTCCTGGGATCAAGCCCTGCATCCAGTTCCCTGCTCAGCAGGAAGCCTGCTTCTCCCCCTGCCACTCCCCCTGCTCATGCTCTCTCTCTCTCTCTCTCTCTCTCTCTCTCTCTCTCTCAAATAAAATCTTTTAAAAATTAAAAATGTAAATACCACATAACCCAGTAATTCCACTATAGATGTTTACCCAAAGGAAAAAAAAAACAGTAATTTTTTTTTTAAAGATTTTATTTATTTATTTGACAGAGAGAGACACAGTGAGAGAGGGAACACAAGCAGGGGGAGTGGGAGAGGGAGAAGCAGGCTTCCCGCAGAGCAAGGAGCCCGATGCGGGGCTCGATCCCAGGACCCTGGGATCACGACCCGAGCCGAAGGCAGATGCTTAACAACTGAGCCACCCAGGCGCCCCAAAAAACAGTAATTTGAAAAGATATATACCCCTATTTTTAATGCAGAATTGTTTACAATAGCCAAGATATGGAAGCAATCCAGGTGTCCATCACTAGATAGATAAAGAAGATATGATATATATGCACACCATGGAATATTATTCAGCCATAAAAAGAATGAGATCTTGCCATTTGCAGTAACATTGATGGGCCTAGAGGATATTATGCTAAGTGAAATAAGTCTGATGGAGAAAGACAAGCACTATATGATTTCACTTATATGTGTAATCTAAATGATAAATGAATAAAAAAGTAACAATAACAAAAAAAACCCAGAATCTCAAATACAGGGGACAAAATGGTGGTTGCCATAGAGGAACGTTTGGATGAAATAAAGGAGATCAAGAGGTACAAATTTCCAGTTATAAAATAAATCACAGAAATGAAAACTACAGCATAGGGAATATAGTCAATAATTTTGTAATAACTTTGGTGACAGATAATGTCAATACTTATCAAGGTGATCCCTGAGTAACATACAGAATTCTTAAATCAATGTTTTATACTTGCAACTAATACAACATTGTATGTTAATTTTATTTCAATTTAAAAAAAATGAAAATAAATATTATACCTATCCTAAACTCCCCTCATACCCCAACACACACAGAGTAAAGGTTGAACCAAACCCATAGGAGCAACTAGATTCAGACCCATACACTTAATGTCTGATTATATGTAGTCTTCCAACAGAGAGTTTTATTCCAGAATTTAAAGTATAAAATAATTTAATTTACTCATAAATTTGTGAATTGGATATGGGAAAAGAAGAGATGCAAAGATGACATTAAAATTTGGGGACTGAGCAATCAGAAAATCGGGATGATATAGTATATAGCACACCTTTGTAGAAGATGATCAAGACAGTGAGAAAGATTTATAATCACTCATTGTTTCAATCTCAGCCCAATCAACCACTAATCTACTTCCGTCTCTGTAAATTTCTGGAAATTTTATGTAAGTGAAATTACACAATATGCTATCTTTTGCATCTGGCATAATTTACTGGAGATTTTTTCATGTCATAATGTATATTAGCATTCTATTACAGAGTATTATTCCATTGTTTGTCCTTTCGTTGGTGATGGATATCTGAATTATTTCCATTTTTTGGCTATTACGCATAATGTTACGATGAACATTTGTGTAGAAGTCTTTGCATGGACATATATGCTAATTTCTCTTGGATAGATACGAAGAGTAGAATTACTGGATTATACGATAAATTTATGTTTAACCTCTTAAGAAATGGCCAAATTTTGTTTCAAAGTGCCTGTAATATCTTATATTCCCATCAGTAGTTTTTGAAAGTTCCAGTTTGTCCACATCCTCTTCAACACTTAGATATGATCTTTTTTTTTTTTAATTATAGACTTTCTACTGGATGTGAAGTGGAAATTCATTATATTTTTAATTTACAATTCCTTAAGTACTATGATTGAACATTTCATGTTAAACATTTATAGATTTTGGTGAAAGAAAACTTTTCCTATTTTAATTAGCTTGTCTTCTGATTACTGAGTTGTAAGAACCCTTTATATACTTTGGATGTAAGTCCTTTATAATAAGACTTGCCAATATTCTCTACCATTCTGTGGCTTGTCTTTTTATTATCAATGTTTCCTAAATTACAAACACCATCTAAAGTTTTTTAGGAAGATTTTTACTTCCCAATTTCAAAACCTATTACAAAGTTTTCAAACAGCTTGGCATATGCATAAATATAGGCTTACAAATCAGTGGAACAGAATTGAGAGTCCAGATAGAAACCCTTACATTTATGGTCAATTGATTTTCAACTGAGATGTTAAGACAATTCATTTGGGAAATATTAGTCTTTGCAAGAAATGATACTAAAACACTTGTAGTAGTTTTTTTTTGGATTTTCAGAATTGTTTAATCTATTCAGGTTCATTTGTCTTTCCAAAGTCTGCTGAAATCAAATACTTTGTTGAAGCTATAGACAAATTTTGGGAAAATTGGTATTCTGCTACTCAAAAAGTAATTGAACCCATTCAATTATAGTTCCTGGTGAATTGCTAAGACCTGAGTTCATATACATAGAGTCCTGACCATGTGGGTCAGGCTCATTTCAGAAACTGAGCTCCAATAGCAGTTACCTCTTCCTAGACAGAAGAATACTGCTTCCTTACAGAATCCCCTAATTTCCTGATTTTTCTGAGTTTATTCATGATCTTTCTGAGAGCTGGCTCACCTCCTTCATACATTCAAATGTGGACAGCTTGGTACTTCTAACCATATCAACTAGTGTTTCAAGTCTCCACAAAACTGCAATGGTAATGCCAATCTTCAGTCTCTAGCAACATTTCTTGATAAATTTACTTGGATACATCTAGGCATCCCAGTTTAACATTGTCAATTCTAATTTGTTCAGGCTGCTCATTTTCCTTTTTTGGCTAGGAGACCGTAGTGAGCATCTTTTCTTGGGTCAACTGTGTGGACAAATAATTTTAACCAGTCTGGTTAAAATGTCACTTCCGGAGGTTGAAGGGAGGGATCCACCCAGGAGGCTGCTCCACATGCTGCATCTTGTTCCCACTCATCTTACCATGGCACCTTGGTTCCTGCTGCTAGAAGATGTTTAATAAGATGTAAGAAAGTATAGGATGTTTAAATACTAATGAAAAAAATCCTTGAAGTACTAGAAACATGGATGATATAAAAGATGAGGAAAATTGTGGGAGCGGTATAGTACTGATTAGGCAAGAGAAGTGATCTCATGTACAGATGAAGACATTTTAGATAGAGAAACAATAGTACATCCCTGAAAATATGATAGAGGGTAGGTTCATTTGTGGGTGAAAGTGGGTACTCATGGTAAATGGAGTTTGTCAAGTCTATTATCTGACTGTTTCAATTTTCTCAGTGAGTTAGAAGGTCTCATTAGCTGAGAAGACTGGAAATGAGAGAAGAAATATGTGAAATAGTCATCTCAACTGATGGACCAGGGAAATATGGCATGACTTGCCCAGACTCATTACCAACTCACTTGGGATTCTGGTCATTAATTTGTAGACCAGTCAGCATGGTTGTATAACTGTGTATGTGTGTGTGTGTTTGTGTATGTGTGTTTCAGGTGCACCCATCTGAACACATTGAGAAGTTGGAAAGTTAAACAGAGTTTGCATGTTACCAAGTATAAAATCAGGAAAATAAGGTAGTTTGATATGTACGGATTTGGTGGAGTCAAAATGATAAAGACTTAAGAATTTTTAAAAACCACAGTTGTACAGTGTAACCCAATTTGTGTGGATGTAAAGTGAATGTTAAACTGAAATCACAGCTTTAAATAGCTGAGATATTGCCAGAGTTTGCTATTGTGTTGGTAAAACCATGGTGATAACTCCCCCACCCCCGAGTCAAATCAAATTATCATTATACCCTGAAAATAGAGATTTTCCAGAGATCTTCAAGTTCAGACAAAATATTTACTGTGCTATGGGGACGATGCTTTTCATGGGATTCGGAAAGCGGTTCGCAATCTCCTCCGTATACAATGCTGCCAGGTTTAGCTACTATACTACAGAACTTTGTAGGAAGGGTTGGTGGGATACAGCCTGATGTCATAAAAGTCACAGACCCCACCAACTTATTGAGGGTCAATAGTTTCTCTTGGATACGGGGTGCTTTCATTCAATCCGTGGCTTTGGTGAATTACCAGAATTTTGAAATAGTTGATTCTGTGTTACTACTTCCATTGTTTTAGTGAAAGAGTGAGTTCACCAGCTTCTTATGACGCCATTCCAGAAGTAAATCAGGAGATGTTTGGATTTTAATAAAGCATTATGGTCACAAGGATATAGTAATCAATTTGGAAAACTTGAATCCGTAATGTTCCACTACTTACCTAAACCCTCCAGAGTAAGTTTCAACCTCATCAGACGCTGTTTCCTCATACGAATGCCCCATATTTTGATACTAAGGTATCATCTTTAATTCAAGTATTATATGATTTTTTTCTTTCATTTTTATTTTATTTTTCTTCCATTTTTATGCAGTTGTGTTGATTCAATATATACAATTTTGTACTTTCCTTTGTTATTTAGAATGTTAACAGTTTTCCTAGAAGTTGAAAAGATTTTATTTCCTTTATCTTATGTTGTTTTATAGCAATTTAAAGCATATATTTAAGCACCTAGTTTCTCTACCCTGCTACTCCACTTTTTATTGTATGTCATTCCTCATCAATGATTCTTTCCATAAGACATCATCTGTTTACACATTCAGTCAGGGAAACCTCTTCCACCACCATATAATTTGTATGTTCGATACAGAAAAGAACAAATCAACTCAAATAACTTAAAATTAGTTTTTAATAGAATCAAACATTAGTATGAAAATAAAAGATCACTTTAGTTTACAAACAGAAAGGTAAAATGAACAATATAGACATATAAAGACTCCATTTTAAAAAGCATCCAGACATGATAATTCTAGTATCTTGTTAAGAGAAGAGAACAAACAATATTTGTCTTGGGGAATAATGTGAATTTTTTTTTATTTCTACATTGTAAAATATTTGCTAATTTTATTTAAAATCTGACTTTGGTTCAGGTCCAAGATTTACTTCCAAAAACTTAGCCAGAGTCAAAAAATTAAATTAAAAAAAAAAAGCAAACAATCTTTTCCAGGTCCAAATGGCTTTTACTGGACAGTCAAGTAAAGCAGCTCTGTTTTCTAACAATTACATTTTGCCAGCCATGTGGATGGAATAATGAGGGAGATGCTATTTCAATCTCTCCACCTCCTATGCAAGTGGTTCTTGAGTAAAAAAAAAAAAAGAGAGAGAGAAAGAGAGTGCAGATATTTACTAACTATTGAACTTTTTTTCTGAGGAATGTCAGACATTACCGTTTCAGGGTTATTTCTCATAAATTCAATTTGGAAGTTAATCGAGAAACACTATGGAATGTTAGGTGCCAGTTTCTTCTAGAAGATTCTGTTGTTACTCTAGTTGAGAAGAAACTTAATGAAGTTAATTCCAATCATCAAAAATTTTTAATATTGCACTCCAAAATTCCTAATTTTTAACTAAACAGTTGCTTGATTGTGGAAAATATAATTTGGACTGTTTCCTAAGGTAGTAATAGAGTTAATAATAGTGATACTGATTGATAATAATTTTTAAATTTTTATAATTTTATTAGCAGTATCTGTAAAAGTCATACCAAAAAATGAAGGAAAAAAAGACTATCAATTTTAGGCTGCTTTTCACAATGGAGCTGACCTGTAAACTGCGAAATAATTCTTCTTGGGAGAATTAGACCATTGGCAAAATAAATAAAATTTTCAAATTTATAAAATTTTAATACCTATTTGAAAGTATTGGAACATTTTCTCAATCTAAAATAAATAAAAGATACTATTAGGATTAGGTATGAATTAAAGTTACAATCTCTGTTCCATATCGTAATGAACAATGTGGACTCCTTTTTTGGATTTAGTCTCTTAACAAATGAGGTGGAAATGTAAATCAACATGAAAATAAAGTCATGTCTTTGGACAATGCATAATCTTGGCAACCAGTACTCACAGAGGGAGGAACAATGTAGTTTTGCCTGAGGTTTTGAACAGTGGGGGAGATAGTGAAGAGAATTTAGAATGCTATTTCATGATTCTGGGATTAAACCCCAATTCTCCGCCATCAGAACTGCTGAAGCTTAGTGAAGTTCAATGATACAAGCACTGTCACCAACTGTCAGACTGAAGTCACCCTAAGGCAATATAAATCCGTGCAAAATTACTTAGATTTGGAGAGAGATACTGTTGGAAGAAATGGATAAGATGAGTTCAAACCCTGTACAGAGAGCTGGGGTTCCTGGCAGGTGACGGAGCCTGAAAAATGAGGGGAGTAGGGAAGAAAGGAACTGAGGGCAAAGGAGCCAGGTTAAAATTGGGTATATTTACACAGAGAAAACTCAGAGTAAAGGTTTTGACTTTCTAAAGTTATTTCCTTTGGATTCAGAAGATGGGATAGTTTCTCACCATGTTTTTGTCCACCAATGCAGTACAGAACATTGTATATGCTAGTACTGTCTTGTGCATTGGATTTTGTGAAAATTTAAATAATTGGGATGAGTGACCTGCCCCATTTCTTCCTCTGCTAGCATCTGTGCACAGGGAATGACTTTATTTCAGATGATGTATCCAGAAGTTCTAGGTACTGACCACAGCAAAGTGAGATGTGATCCCCAGCAGAACTGGCAAAAAAAGGCAATAAAGTAATTACCTTTTTATATTCTTTTATATCATTTCTAAGATGAGTTTGGAGTGTGTGGGGAAAGACTAAAACATGTACTTTGTGGTAGCTTGAAACCAATTCTCTAACATAATGTTTAAAATTCTAAAGTATTTATCAATGGATGAATAAAGAAAATGAACACACACACACACACACACACTATCCATTTGGAACAACATGGATGGACCTTGCGGTCATTATGCTAAGTAAGTAAGTCAGATAGAAAACTACAAGTACCACATGACCTCACTTAAATGTAGAATCTAAATAAAAAAACAAACAAGAACGGAGTTCTCCCAGATACAGAGAACAGATTGCTGGTTGCCAGACATGAGGCGTGGGGAATGAGCAAAATGGGTGAAGAGGATCAAAGAGCACAAATTTCTAATTATAAAAGAGGTCATAGGGATGTAATGGAAAGCCCAGTAACTATGGTTAATATCGTATTGCATATTTGAAAGTTACTAAGAGATTTTAAAGGTTCTCATCACAAGAAAGTTTGTAACTATATATGGTGACAGATGTTAACTAGACTTTTTGTGGTGATAATTTCAATGTATACAAATATCAAATCCTTATGTTGTACACCTGAAACTGATGCGTCAATTGTGCCTCAATTAAAAAAAAAAAACCAGCACACTACTACACTGGAGAAAATAACTATAAAGAATACTCAATAATTTATGTAAAGTATGATTTAAGTACATTTACCTCCATTTTATATGGAAATACCACCTAAGTTAAGAAACTGGCTAATTATAACTTTGTAAAAGTTGGTGTAAGGACTCAAAACTCATTTGAATATTAACTTTGTTCTGAAGGCTTTATTTTAATAAATGTAATACTATTATCTTTGAAGGCCTATTTTATTTTGATTTAGTTTGATAAACAGGATACAAAAATAAAATTTATTAAAGAGTATTTTTAAAGTTTTATTTTATTATAGTAGGAGCACTTAGGAGATCTTGTAAACATATTTTTAAGTGTACAATGCAGAGTATAATATTAGCTATGGGCACAATATTGTACAGCAGTTCTCTAGAACTTATTCTTCCTGCATGATTGAAACCTCATGCCCACTGATTAGCAACTCCCCCATTTTCACCTTCCCCCTAGCCCCTGGTAACCACCATTTTACTCTCTGATTCTGTAAGTTTGACTATTTTAGTTACCACACATAAGTAAAATCATGCGGTATTTGTCCTTCTCTGACTGGCTTATTTTGCTTATCATAATGTCTTTAAGATTCATCCATGTTGTTCCATATGGCAGGATTTCCTTTTTTAAGGCTGAATTATATTATATTCTGTGTGTGTGTACATTAATACTTAGGTTATATTCACATCTTGCCTATTGTGAATAGTGCTGCACTGAACAGGGAGTGCCAATAACTCTTTGGCATCATGATTTCAATTCTTACAGGATTATATTATAGATTATATGGTAGTTTTTGTTTTGTTTTGTTTTCAGGACTCTTCACACTGTTTTCCATAGCACCATTTTGCATTCCTACCAACA
The DNA here is from genome assembly GCF_004348235.1 of Phoca vitulina. Classification (NCBI taxonomy): domain Eukaryota; kingdom Metazoa; phylum Chordata; class Mammalia; order Carnivora; family Phocidae; genus Phoca; species Phoca vitulina. Next base: position 24,089,105 of record NW_022589712.1, on the reverse strand, counting down.
GTGTACAATGGTTCTAATTTTTCCACATTTTTGCCAACATTGGTTTTATTCTTTTTTTTTAATAATAGGCATCCTAACAGGTGTGAGGTGACATTTTGATTTTTGTTTCCCTGATGACTAGCTCACACATGTACCCTGACCAACTCCAGTGACTGATTGAACTAAAGACTTAAAGGACCAGTCATTTTGGTCTACCAAAATGGGACCACTGTTAAGGGCATTCCCTCTTGAGTTGGCAGAGGCTTTCTGGCCACACTACAGAGCAAATTCTCTCTTCTCAATTGCGCTTCCTCTTCCTCCATTCTGAAGGTACTGATCATAAGGTTCTCCCTCAAAAATAACCTCTACATTAAGCTCTGTCTCAAGTCTGCTTCCTGTGAAATCTGAATTGTGAAAGTTGTTGATTGGAGTAACCCCAGAAATCACATGCTAAGATATCATTTTAAGGCTGGATCCTCTGGCACCCAGACTAGCAATGAACACCCAGTTGTGGTGTTAGGTAGAACACAGATACCCTGACATAAGTTAAAAGTACAATTGTTAAAAAATCTTGTGGTGAATTGAGATTATAAAATGGTAGAAGGGAATGTACTAACTCATGAGATAAATCAGACATTTGAAAAATATGGAGAGGATAGAAGTGATCAGAATGATACGATTGGATGGCTTTCTAAAACCTAGTGAAGAGCTGGAAAAAAATAAAATGCTGAGAGAAACCACGGGTAATTGATAGTGAAAAGACAATACATCTCCCTGCTTGAAGACAATAAAAGGCTTCTCCCCCTCAAGCCTACATATGAATCTCTCAGGCTCTGGCTCCAACTCCCTTCTTGGTCACTAGGCTTCTAATCACAGCTGAACAGCAACAAAACTCAGCCAGGGATGTGCTGGGCCTGAGACGAGAACAGGAATCCACCTGAGAGGCCTTGCTGGACTAAAAGTCTGTCACAGCAGTAGTTGAGGAAGAATATGGGGGACTGATTTTAACGAGGTCTTGATAAAAGGATAAATTTGGCTAAGAGCATGATAACTAAATTGCATTCATTCTCTTGAGGTTCAGGATTCAATACCTGGAAAGGCCCCCAGATATACTGTAAACTCACTATTAGTATGGCTGATAAATGTGAAACAAAATGACTTGTGTTCAGTGAGGTCATAATATTAGAAGTGCTATGTTAGATGGTAGAAGAAGGGATTAAAAGCCTCAGACAAGTTGTTATACAAGAAAATATATGTTATATAAAGTTGGATGTTTCATGTGAAGGCCTAATGGTACATCACATACTGAAATCATATAAAATGCTCTGGTGAGAAGCACCACCATCCCTAAGAATTTCGGAGGCGGTTCCTTGCTGTGGGCCAATGCTGTTAGGAGACACTCTTACAGACCAAACTTCACCCTTTGCAGTGGTGATGATGCCCTCACAAAACAAGAGCAGCAAGGCAGTAGCCCCTGTCAGAAGATGGAAAAAATGTTGAAGTGGCTGCCAAAGGGAATTGACCCATAGATATTTATGGAAATGGTTGAAAGAACACAGGATCCCTATGGGTAAATTAGGTCAGCATCCAACAAGCATACTACTCAGAAAGGAACCAGAGGGGCGCCTGGGTGGCTCAGTTGTTAAGCGTCTGCCTTCAGCTCAAGTCATGATCCCAGGATCCTGGGATGGAGCCCCACATTGGGCTCCCTGCTCAGCCGGAAGACTGCTTTTCCCTCTCCCACTCCTCCTGCTTGTGTTCCTGCTCTCCCTATCTCTCTCTCTGTCAAATAAGTAAATAAAATCTTTTTTTAAAAAAAAAGGAACCAGAAAAAAAAAATGGTTGAATGATCAAAAGATCAATGGCAGTTGCCCCAGTAAAATGTCAAGATCCCTTACCCTATTTACAGGTCTTAGCTGATTTTTAGACGCGGAACCCATCAATAGCATTAGAGGTCAGGTCCCTAGCAGGAAAGACACTCTAACATTCTGGAATGTTTACATGGTAATGACAACTATAGTCCTTCCCCAAAGACATTTATGGCCACTCAGGTAACTGTATATAGGCAAATGGGAAATATCCAAACATTTTAAGGACTGTTGGACACAGTCTAAGTTGACATTGATACTCAGGAATGTGGAACATCATTATGTTCCCTCTGTTAGGTTAGAGGCTTTTGGAAACCAGGCAATAAATGGAGGCCTGGCTAAGGTCTAGATCATAGTGTGTTCACTGTATTAACAGAGCCAGCCAGTAGTTTTTTCTGTGGTTTCAGAATTTATAATCAGAATAGATATATGTGGTAGTTGGTATGACTCTCACATTGTCTCTCTGATATGTGAGGTAAAAGCTATTAAAGTGAGTAAAGACAAGTTCAAGTCTCTGAAAGTAACCCCCAACACAACCAAGTTAGTCAGTCAGTATCATATCCATTATCACACCCACAAGTCTAGTCTTCAGAAAGCTATAAAGGCATAGATGAAGTGCTAGCTTAAAGCAAATACTTTAAAATATTGGGTGACGTTCTCCAAGACACAGTGTATACTTTTAATCAAAGATATTTATATGTTGTATTTTTTTTTTCTCATAAGAATACATAAGCCTGGAAACTAAGCGTTGGGAGTAAGAGTGGCCTACTGTCATCACTGCCAATGTCCTCCTTATGGAATATTTTCTCCCTATCGCCACAATTCTATGTTCTGCATGGTTAGAGCTCCTGACTCCCACTGGAGGAATACTTCCATCAGAAAATACAAAGAGGTCCTGCTGCATTTTTTTACTTAAGCTTTCACCTGGGTAGTTTGGGTTTTCATGCTAAAGGACCAACATGCAATTACCATTGTCTTGGCAGTGGTAATTGACTCTGATCATCATTAAAAAATTGGGGCACTGCTACACAATGGGGCAGGGAGGGATAGGTTTGGTACATGGGTGGATCCATTTGGGTGCCTCTTGTTACGACTTTGTCTGATTATGATAAGATTTTGCTGACCAGGGTTTATGGACCATGGTTGTGAATATGGGTCACAACACCAGACAAGCCCTGAGACCAATAGAAGTGTTAGCTGATGGAATACTACACAGCCATCAAAAAAAATGAAATCTTATCATTTGCAACAACGTGGATGGAACTAGAGGGTATTATGCTAAGTGAAATAAGTCAATCAGAGAAAGAATTACCATATGATCTCACTGATATGTGGAATTTAAGAAATAAAACAGAGGATCATAGCGGAAGAGAGAGAAAAATATAACAAGATGAAACCAGAAAAGGAGACAAACCGTAAGAGACTCTTAATCATAGGAAACAAACTGAGGGTTGCTGGAGAGGAGGGGGGTGGGGGGATGGGGTAACTGGGTGTTGGACATTAAGAGAGCACGTGATGTAATTAGCACTGGGTGTTATATAAGACTGGTGAATCACTGACCTCTACCTCTGAAACCAATAATATATGTTAATTAATTGAATTTAAATTTAAAAAAATAAAGGTATAGATGGAACAAAAAAAAGAAATGTTAGCTGGGGATGAAGGGACTTTTAGGTAATGTAGAAAAGAAATAATCAGTATTAGTTGTACAAGACTAGCTGTAATAGAAAGGGCTATAATTTGTCCCATTCACCTTTCTTTTTTATGTTTCCCCCAGAATGGGAGGCCAATGTGAACTATAAGAGGAGGTATTCAACAAACATATATGAAATTTTGAATGGTGCAAGGGATGGATTATCTATGGTAGGTGAAAATGCGCCATCCCTTCAACACTTATGGCTTTTTAAGTCAGCTCTGAGGGATTTCCCCAACTGCAGAGATCTGCCTTTTCCAAAGTCGTATCTTTCTAGGGGAAGGCCACATCTAATACCTATTCTAGGTAAGGGTTCTTCAGAAAGGTAGTCATTTTGGTTCAATATGCAATCAGTCTGAAGGGGCATTTTAACTCCAGAGCTTCCCACGGATTTCGCTGAGACATTCAGGCCTGTAGGGCAGCTCAGCCTCATCCCTCCCTCCGACCATGTTCCTCCCTTCCTTTCCACAAGTTTGACATCATGACTACTCCTTAATAATCTGGGGAACCCAATCTGTGACTATCATTTAAAGAATGTGTTTTTTCCAGTAACATCAAAAAAAAATCTAATAAAAGAAATTTCATTCCACAGTATGTGAAAAGTGCGGTTCATAGAACAGATATTTTACATGTTTACTATTGGCCTAGAGTCTAGCGGAATATACTGAAACTAAACAATCACAAATAATTACAGTTTTGGTAAAAGAGAAAAGTACGGAATACCTATCAGTTCAACATGAGTTGAGGTTAGATTCCTGAAAGAGTAATGCCATTAAAAATAATGAGGAAAAAAAGTAACTGGGGGCAGAGTCAATAAATATGTAACATTGATAATGTCTGATAAAACAACAGCAACAACAAACCAGAAACCTGTATCACTGAAGGAGAAACTAATCTGTTCCTGTCATAAAGTAAAGCCTCACTCAAGAGAAATGTAGAAGACCCCAGTTCAGTTTATTTTTGAAACCTTACTCAGTCAATATTGATTTGTCATGCTGCAGACATAAAAGTAAACATTCTTTTGAAATATTACTTCTCTTTCCATCTTTATTCACTTCTGACAGCATTTTTTTTTTTTTTTGCCCATTCTGAAGCTATTTTTTGTGGATTTATGTTCAATCCCTGATGACCCACATCAAGGCAATACCTTTTATGCCAGTGAAAATATTAACTACACTATTTGTGGGGCTTTGCATGGACTACATCAGGAAAATTAAAGGAAAATTTATTGGAGAGAATAAAATACTCCAAATAAAGCAAATCTGTTGAAACTAAACATTTGTACAAAAAGCCTTCATTTCATCTGCAACATAAAAAATATGGCCATATATGAAAAAAGAATATGAAAGTGAGAAGAAATAAACACATAAGAATGTTTTCTCCAGTCTCAGTTTTCTATTTAATTAAAAAGGGATACTGATTTTTAGTAGGATTTTTCATGACCACTCAATAGTTTCCCTTGCAGGGGTGAGAGTGGGGATGGTTACATCTTAAAAACAAATAGTATAAGCAAGGAAAAAATATATTCTCTTTATTTTAAAGATAAAAAAATTATTTTATACTATTCTCATATTGAAAAAAACTGAAATATTAATATTTTCTGGTTGGATAAAATTTAAGATATTAAAATAAGGCTTTGTACTCTTTGTTATACAATATCAACATTTCTAACAAATTAAAATTTTATTTGGTTTAAAGTCTCTTGGGTACCATTTAAAAATACTTATAGTATGACAAAAAATAAGTGTTTCCACTGTAAAAAAAAATTCAAATGGCTCAATGTATTCTGGAAAAAGCTTAGAATTTTAGATTGGCACTCCTGACAATTTAATGACTCTTTTTTTTTTTTTTTTTCCATTGTCTCTGGCAACGCAATTATCTTACAAGCATATTTAGCCCAAGTCTCTTGTCAAAACTAGCCCTACAAAATGCCTCCTGACATTTCTGAGTCTACTTGCTTTCTGTCCAGCCCAATTTGTTTAATTTTTTTTCCAAGCAATTGATTTAAATGCTCTAGCCAATTTTAATAAACTGTTCTCTTTCTTTGAAGACTGCTACAAGCTATTCTTACTTACAGCATCCATCCTTGAAACCTACTCAGTAGTTTTTGGATCCTGCTTTTATTTTAACAGAACTCCATATTTCTGCTTCTCATTTTGGTGTTTCTATGCTTAATCGCCATAGTAGTCTAACTAAATTTTCCTTTCAAAGACCAGTTTGATTTTTTTAATTCTGAGGTTAAAGGAAAAGAAAAAATATATACAAAAATGATTTAAGAGAAAGAATAGTAATTCCTTTATATATTTTATCATAAATATATATTTTGCATTGTGATATTAGTATCTATAGAAGTTATACCAAGAAATTTAGGGTAGAGATTCCAGAAGAAGAAAGCTTATTAGCTTTGTTTTTTAGAAGTTATAAAGAACTGAATAATTTATATAAAGAAATAATCTTTTAGTAGTTATCACAGTGTTTATGAGATAAAAATTATTAGAAGATAATAGAAATTTATTTTTCAAATGGAACATCTGCTTATAAAATCCAATTATAAATATTTAATTGCTTTTTTGAAAGACCTGGAAGAATGTATATTCTCTTAAATTAGAAAATTCTTCAATATGGTATAATGGAATCTCATTTAGAACTAAAATCAAATAAGCTTACATAAGATCTATTTTTTTCAGAATGAAAATATGTGGAAAGAGCACAACAAATAGGTAATAATAAAAGGTAATTAGAGTATATTTCATGAAATCATGTTATAGAAATTATAAATTCTAATAGCATTGACTTATCAGTAATACTGTGGACATGAGGAATATGTATCAGAAATTGTATAAAACTCAAGTAGAAATTAAATCAAAATTATAGAAAAAATCTCCTATGAAAATCTTTGGAAGGAACAGAATATGATTTTTCTTATTGGAAAGTTTTGTAACTTCTTTGCCCTTTTTTGTCTTCCCTTAAAGCAGAAAAATACTGTCACATCTAAAGAAATGGTACCTATAATAGCAAAGCAGATTCATGTGTCATATATCATATAACATGCCAAACCAGACTGCAAAAGCTTACCTAAGCAGAAATTGGCTTTTTTAGGTGGCAAAAATCTCACATGTAGATTTTAGAGCTGCCTACTATACCTTCTAATATTTAGCAGGAAGAGCAATTAATAGATATGAACCAGTTATGTCAAATATCAAGTCAATATAAGTCATCACTTTTTTTTTTTTAAGATTTTATTTATTTATTTGACAGACACATAGAGAGCACAAATAGGCAGAGCAGCAGACAGAGGGAGAGGGAGAAGCAGGCTCCCGGCTGAGCAGGGAGCCCGATGCTGGGCTCGATCCCAGGACCCTGGGATCATGACCTGAGCTTAACCGACTGAGCCACCCAGGCACCCTATAAGTCATCACTTCTTAAATCCACATCTTATACCGATTTTTTATACCATTCAGTTGGCATTTAGCCTGTCACTTATTCTTTAACTATATGCATAAACATATTTTATATTCCTAGCTAAATTGAAGCAAGAAATCATCTTGTCTTCTTTATACCAGTTTCAGTTACTATCTTTTATATCCATCATATACACATATTTCTTTCACTGATTTGTCTTTCCCATTTGGTTTACATGAGGAGGCCCAGAAAATATGGAATTTTACTTTTAGTTTTCAAACCAGTATAAAGACAAGATATACTGATTTAATATCAAGAAAATTTCCCAACAAATGATTGAGGAACAGAGAAAACAAAACAAAATAAAAATTAAAAAGCCTAATACCATTGGGTATTAAAGGTGATTCTGATTCAGAATGACTGGCCTATAACTTTTTGCTTTAAGTACTCTGGGTCTTTGGTGAAAACAAATCAACAAATAAAACAAGTCAACCCAACAAGCAAAACCATTTTTACGAAGTGTTAACTTTTTATGCCTTGTGTCAAACTTTTAGGTTTTCCTTTGGATATTTCCTGTTGCGAGCATGCCTAGCCTGGATAGCATAATACTTTGAAATCAAGACTGGGCTTGAATCCTCTCTTCTCTTGTACAGAGTAAAAACCATTCTAAGTAAATAAATAAGTAAACACATAAACAGAAGAGGGCAAAAAGAAGTAATTGTTGGAGATTATGGATTCAAAGACATTCAAGCTTACTGTGTTCAGCTTAATGCTGTTTTTCAGTATCAGTTATAATGGCTAATGTTAATTGATTACTTACTCAGTACCAGGCAATGTTACACTCCTATTACATATTATCACCCACTTAACCTTATTAACCTTCCTGTTAGGTGTTACTATTATGCTTATTTTATAAATGAAGAAAGATTTTTGCAGAAAGGTTAAGCATCTTGCTCAAAATGGAGCCAGGACATGATTCCATGCTAACTAGATCACTGCAAACAGTCCCAAATTGTTTGAAATAAAATTAAAAATAATGTCTAATTAAATGAGCTCCTAGTTACCACACTGGAAATGGTTTTTTATCATATGTGCAAATAATATATTTGCAAGAGTTGTCAGATCAAGAACATGCCCAGAACTCAGAAGATTGATAGTCAGTGTTCTCATTCTTTCCTCTGATTAACATCAGGAATATTGAGCTCAAGGACCAGTGGATTGTTACTGCACCAGTATTCGGGAAGAGCAGAAAACACTGTCTCTGAATATAGTTTCATGAATTTGAAGTCATGAATGCTTAAATTAGTATCATCATTAATATAAAGAATTTTTAAAACCTATTTCTATGAGTAAAGACATGATAATGGAGCTCCAGAGCACTGTGTAAGATCCCCATGAACCTCAGTTATTACTACAAACTTTAAAGTAGTAAAAATAAACTGTCCCATTCAACAAAAAAGGTCTTACCAGGAGAAAAAAGGAAGAATATGCTGATTGTCTCAGAGATTATGCTTAAATTCCCACAATTGCAGCATTTGTAGATTTGCATGATTGAGGGAATCAAAAGTTGTCATTACACATAGTACCAAAATCCCAGAGCATAAAATATATACTTATAACGAGTCTAAATTCTAAAAAGGAAAAGTGGAGAGAAAAGAAAGGTAAGATTTTTCTGTGATCTGAAAATTCATTGGAATGATGTTGAAATCATCCCCACTCTTCAAAATCCCTGGCAACCACAATGATTACTGTTCACTTCTTGTCAACATAAGAATAAATATTGATGTTTTTATATAATCATAAAGATGAATGCTGCTTACTTGTGCTTATTTTCTTTCTTTTCTCAAGTGAATAAAAATCTTTTTTGTCCATTATTTTTATTTTTATTTTTTTTTTAATTTTTTATTGTGTCCATTATTTTTATACATTAAAAATTGTAGCAATATTCATCTGATTATAGAGGACAATTTTAATAAATTCTGGTAGGTACATCCACTAAATTTCACCATTACAATACTTTTGAAATGAAGTTATGTGATTTATATCCACTCCTTTAAGACTGAAACTTGTATAAAAAGAGACAACTTCTTTTGTGTTTACTTGAACATTATAAATGTATGAATTTGTTACTCTACAACTATAATTAGTCAGTGATGTAAATGCAAGTCAATAATTCTTACTTGTATTGAGTTATGTTGCTTAACACAGATTTATATGTTGCAAAATGCAATTAAATTACATCATGGAGTCTTTTCAATTAATGAATACATTTGTAACACAGATAAAAGAAAACAATACTTAACTGTTAGTGTTTTGAAAATTTATCTTCAAAATATATATGGAAAATCTAGTTTATGTTATGAATTAGAATGTACTGGATTGTATTGTAAAACATTGTAGCAAGAATATGATAGGCTCCTGATTGTTATATTTATCTACACTTTAAAAATCAACATTAATAAAATATATTCCAAAAATATATCTTATAATTTATATTTTAAAGTCCAATTTAGAAATATGGAGTATTACACACTCTGATTATAAGTCTTGAGAGGGCTTGATATAATGGTTAATAGTTTAAAATATATGAGACAGTTCACTTCTTTGAACATTTTCTTGTTATTTTAAAAAGCTAATTCATGTGGCCAGGCCAGGCAAGCTTACCTAACTCAATTTGACAAATAGAAAAAAAAAAAAAAATTGTTCAGTTAACCTCACAATTTTCTCATTAAATGTCTTAGTCATGAAATTACATAACAAATTTTAAAATATTAAGAAAATAAATTAAGCTGTGCTTAACTGCATTACTTATAAAATAGTTTAAGTAATTGAAAACAAATGTATCTTTTTTTTTTTTTTAGATGAATTTCCCATAGCTATGCATAATTTTACTTTAAGGCATTATCTCTCTTGTCACTTCTTTTATGGTGGAAACATGCAATTCTTTCCTGATGAAATGTGAGCTGTTCTCTTTCAAATGTAAAAAAATTCAAATATTTCCATAATGATAAAGGAGAAATATAGGAATATTAAATAGCAGATCCTAAAGCAAAGCACTATCAGTTAAAGAAAAAAGGGGGTTTGGTAAAGAGTCATGTAGTCAGTCAGAGAGCCACAGATAAATATATGCTTCAGACAGGTACACAGAATCAAGAGTGAGCTATTTCAGCCTTGCTTCCACTAGTACGAGATTAAAAATCTTGAATTATCTCTCAGGGCTCTTTTTTTCCCCTTGAAATCTCTACTAAGGGAATCAAAGATAAACTTATAAGACTATCTGATAAATTTCAGGACATTATATTTCACAATCAGTGATGTCTATAATTGCTCTTAGAGAAATGATAAAAGAGAAAGCAAACAAAATACAAAACAAAGTAGCATACAAGGTCACAGATATTAACAGAGATACCAGAGATCAAAACAAAGCAAAACAAAGTCATCACAGCATTTAGAAGATACTTTGTTTTTTCCTTTGGAGGTCAGAACCTTGTTCTTGAAAGAAAAACATTTGATTTCCACATAAATATACAATAATGACCTTTCTAGGAAAAAGAATAACCAACGTTCAGCTAAAAGGGAGAACAGTCCTGCCAGGAATAAAATCATTATAATAGTTAAATCCCATGCTTAGCACATTGGGTATTATTTTATATAGGTCTTTTTTCAGATTTTCCAAACTCTTTGTGTTAATATACCAAAATCTTGAAACAACGTAACGATTTACCACATTATATTTTGCTTCTGGCAAAGATACATTGCCAAGGCACTGACTTTTATTTTCTTTTTGCCATGGTAACTTCTCACTGTCTCGCTCCACTCGGAATGAATTATTTTCTTTCTTTTCTCAAGTGAATAACTTTGTGTATCGACTTCTAAATGTAGTCGGGGAATCAGCAGCTGCCAGGGAAGGTCCAGACAGGTTTCTTAAGGACTGTATGTTGAATTGCAGTCAGCCAAGTTTTGGACAGTTGAGAAAATATATCCTGTCACATCTCACTGCTCAACTAATTCCTCTTCTTTGGCTGCCACCGCTCATAGCTTTCTATGCCTACAAGTCTCAGAACCGCTCAGTCTCAAGGGGTGAAATAAGCACGGACAGTATGTGATAACAGTGATCATGGCTAAGTTCTTTTCATCTAACTTTAACTTAAACACCAGGGCCCTTTGAGGAAGATCTAGTCAGCCCTTCTTTACACAAGATATAAAATATTATTCTCAAGTTTATACAACTATTAGGTGACTGAGCTTAGGCTTGAAGTTGAATCTGCCTGACACCAAAGCCACGACCATGTCACCACACATACTGCTTTTCCACAGGTGCTGTTATTTCTCTGCTACCTGATGACCATCTGGATCACAGGTTAGCAAACTTTGTTCTATAAAGGATTGGATAGTAAGAATTTTAGGCTTGGCAGACTACCTGTGACTCTATTACATAATCCGCTTAATCTTTTCGTTTTCCAGAAGCCTTTTAGGATGCCTATTATCAAAAAGATAAAAAATATCATGTGTTGGCAAGGAAGTGGAGAAAAGGGAACCCTTGTGTGCTGTTGGTGGAAATGCAGATTGATAGACATTATGGACAACATTAAGGGAAATATGGATATTATTTAGCCTTAATAAAAGGAGAGCCTGCCATTTGTTACAACATGGATGAATTTGGAGGACATTATGCTAAGTAAAAGAAGACACAAAGCAAAAAATACTGCATGATCTCACTATATGGAATCTAAAAAAAGTCAAATACACAGAAACAGAATAAAATAGTGGTTACAAGGGTGGGGAGGTAGGAGAAATAGGGAGATGTTGGTCAAAGTGTACAAAGTTGCAGTTGTGTAGGATGAATAAGTCTAGGGGCGCCTGGGTGGCTCAGTCGTTAAGAGCCTGCCTTCGGCTCGTGTCATGGTCCCAGGGTCCTGGGATCGAGCCCCACATCGGGCTCCCTGCTCTGCGGGAAGCCTGCTTCTCCCTCTCCCCCTCCCCTTGCTTGTGTTCCCTTTCTCACTGTGTCTCTCTCTGTCAAATAAATAAATAAAATCTTTTTTAAAAAAAAAAGGATGAATAAGTCTAGAGAGCTAATGTACAGCATGATGATCAGTTCATACTGTATTATGTACTGAAACTTTGTTAAAAAGCAGATTCCAGGTCCTCTCACTACAAAAACAAAAAAAAAAGGAAAACTGGTCCTAGGTTTTGAAACCATACAAAAACAGGCTACAGGCCAAATTTATTGGCCAACAAACTAGAGTTAACCAACCCCTGATCTAGAGGGTACACACTCTTAACAGCTGTCCTGAATCGGCACTCTGGCTAGCATATGCTTAAACATGTCTAGAAAATCTAATTGCAGAAATGGTGCAAGGCTAGGCTTTGAAGAATGAGAAACACTTTTCTGGAAAATATTTTAAATCTCCCAGTAATCTACAAAATACCTTTAAAGCAACTCTACTCTGCCAGGGTACTTTTTCTTCTTTCCTCTCTTTCATTTTTCTTTTCCCATGTGAATTTGTGTTCCTAGCAAATAATTCTTTGAGATACATTAAGAATTTGTTGATCAGTTGTATTTATAATCTAAAAGAATGCTATCGATTTTTTCCATTAGGCCGTATAACAGCACATGCGCACACACACCCCCCCCCATAGTCTCAATCCATCAACAAATAATGAGTTTGTCTATTCTTCTGAAACTGCATTTTGCTCTTTGAATTTGTGGATGCATATGGAGATTTATTACAATCTCAAGAGCTTGTTGTATTTCATCCTGTGGAGTTCAGATATATCCTATCTAATCGCATCACTTCTTACTAGAATATAAAACCTCACACGTTCCTCAGTTTTTATTTACATTTTTTATTATTACGTTTTTATTTACATTTTTTGGTGGAAAATTTATGCCATAAATACAGATAATTCACATTGAATTAAATTTCTTAGTATGTTCTTCAATGTTTTCTATGCTCTTTTGTTGTATTTACAAATTATTTTTTACTCCTTTTCTGATTTTAATAGTACATGATCACACATAATGCTATCAAACACAGATAATGATATGAAATATTTGATGTAGTTTTGCTTTTTCTGGAGCTATTGTGTAATAAGTGCTACCTACATTGTATACATTTATGTAAATACATACATATGATTGAGTTTTTTAATGGGTATACACAAGTATAATGCATGAATTTTTGTTTACCAAATTGAGATTATACAACATATAGAATTCTTTTAATTACAAAAGTATAAAATTTCCTACTATATTAAAATTGTTTGAAAACCTCAATATTATTGGCTTCATAATCGTCCATACTTAAACAATGTGACATTTTATTCCATTTCCATAATCATTAACTCAATTTCCTATTTGGGGACACTTACCCTATCAAGTTTTCTCCAGTTTAAATGTTTCTGCAATAAATATTTCTTACATAAGTTTTTCAAAATGCTTTTATTTTGACTGGACTTTTCCAAAGGACAATTGCTTGATGAAAAGCAACATCTAAACATCTTCAAACTTACTTTTTTTTATTATGATAAGTGTACTCTTTAATCCCTATCCCCTATTTCCCCCATCTGCCATCCACCTCCCTTCTCGTAACCATCAATTTGTTCTCTATAGTTAAGAGTCGGTTTTTGGTCCCCTTTTCTTTGTTTTCTTTCTTAAATTCCATGTATGAGTGAAATCACATGATTTTTGTCTTTCTTGGACTTATTTCACTTAGCACTATACTCTCTAGATCTATCCATGATGATGCAAATGGCAAAATTTCATTCAGGGGCTTAATAATATTCCATTATACACACACACACACACACACACACACACACACACACACACACCACTTCTTTATTCATTCATCTATAGATGGACATTTGGGCTGCTTCCATAATTTGACTACTCTAAATAATGCTGTAATAAACATAAGTATTCATGTCTCCCTTTGAATTAGTGTTTTTGTGTTTTTTGGGTAAATACATGCAGTGTAATTCCTGGATTGTAGGTAGTCCTCTTTTTAATTTTTTCAGGAACCCCCATATTATTTTACAGAATGGCTGCACCAGTTTGCATTCCCACCAACAGTGCACAAGTGTTCCTTTTTCTCCACATCCTCCCCAACATTTGTTGTTTCTTGTGTTTTCATCTTCAAACATTGTTAGCATAGTATTTAAGCTGCTTTCAAGAAATGGCATATTTACTCCAAAGTACTAACAACCTCAAGTCTGTCCTCCAGAAAAATGGAAAGGAAATAAATATTTGTTCCATATGAACCAGAATGATTCAGAATGCCACTTTTAAAAAAGATTCTCTCTTTTCAAGTTGTTTTTTTCCAGTTTTTCAAATGTCTATTAAATTTCTTTGTTGAATCTCATATAGTTGGATGATTGGTTGAGATATAAATTCAATAAAGGTTTTTAATACATTCATATTTAGCTAATATAAGTGATCTAATTTTTGTTATAGCTCTAACTAAAGCCTCCTTTACAAGTTCCTTTTTTTCTTTCCATTTTCATTTTTTATCTATATATTTCTTTAAAAAATAACTTTGGATTCTTTAATTTTCATGATTTGGAAAACACTTTGTATTTAAATGCAATAGAATTTATTATAACAAAAGTTATTCATTGAACAACCCCCACCTTATTTGAAATGAAAATTATACATACTTGTGTACCTAATCCCCATAATGTGGGGTTTTTATTGATCTATTCTGGTATTCAAACCTAAATTATTGATAATATAATTATATTGATATACTTTATTGACAAGAGTATAATTTTATATAGTTTTAATATTTTATATCTATTATATTTTATAGCTTGATCAATGATCTAAATTATCTTTTATTTTTTATCAGCCTATTTTATATAACCAATAACTGTAGTTGAAATTTTTCAACCCACAGAAGAGTTGTAAGAACAGTACAATTATAAATGAATTTCAGATTCACTAATTTACGTTTTACCGCATTTTTACTCTTTTTTTGTGTTCTTGAACTATTTTAGAGTAATAACATTGCTTCTCCTCTGAATGCTTTGGCATATATTTCCTAAGAAAGATGATACTAAGATGAATATAATGTTATACTAAGTTTGACATTGACAAATGCTACAATATAATTATCAACATTTAAATTTCCCTAATTGCCCTAATGTCTTTTATAGCTATTTGCCCTAATGTCTTTTATAGCTATTTGATGTTTTTGTTTGTTGTTGTTCAATCCAGAAACCAATTAAGAATTATACACTATATTTAGTGGTTAGAAGGGTTTACCAACTCTTCTTTTTAATTATTTACTCTTGTTTTTCATGATGTTGATATTTTTATGTATCTAGGACAATTGTTTTGTAGAATATCCCTAAATTTGTATTTGTCTACTTGTAGATTATACTCAGGTTAAAGAGTTTGGCAGGGACTAATACATGGTTGATCTACATGTTTATTACATCTTATCATGGTTTGCATGGATGTCAGTTATGGTAATATTAAGTTTGACGATTTGGTTAAGATAGTATCACCAGATTTATCCATTTTAAGAAACTTTTTTCTATTAACAATTTATATTTTTATAATTCAGAATTTTGTAAATATCCAATTACTCAACAACTATTCACCTAATATTTTAACATCCATTGATGATTCCTGACTTAACCAGTTATTAGAGTGGTAACAAATGGTTATTTTCTAATTATTTTATTTATTCTACATTTATTAGTGGTAATATTTTCTATTGAAAAATAACTTTTACTACCACCCCATCTATACATCTTTAGGATTTTTTACTGTCAGATTCACTGACATTTTTGTATTTCTATAATGCATTCATGGTATTCCTACATAGGCCAGTGAGAGACCCTTCAACTGGATCCTATGATCCTTTGACAAATTCACATAAGTCAGAACTTTTTTCCATCCTGGAATGAAAAATATTCTAGACTCTCCTGTACTTCTCTGCCTTAGTAATGGAATCATCCATTTCTCCAAGGAGCCCAGGTTCTTTTGAGATATTAATAGTTTACCTGTTCTCTAAATTTTTAGTCCCTTTCTCAGGGTAGAGCTGTTGAACTCATGTTTCAACCCAATAAGGTGATTTCTGTCTTTCCATAGTTTCATAACTTTATCTTCCTTCTACAGTGAAATATGTGGCTCCCCCAAATCTCATGATACTTAATCATTTGCTTAAACTAACAGGATGCACGAAATAGACTTACAACATTGAAGCCTCTGCCAAAAACTAAATTTACTAGGTAAAGTTCAAGATCACTTTGTAATTTTGTGATTTGTCTTCTTCGTATTTCTAAACTGTTCAAAAGTTTCTTGGGCTATTTTTTTTTCCTCTTTTAGATTATACTTTCAACTTTATATTTTTTTTCTAGTTTTACTGAGAAATTATTGACATATGTCACTATAATTTTAAGGTATGCAGCACAATGTTTTGACTTACAAATACTGTGAAATGATTAGCACCACAGGTTTGGTTTCTCTCTCTCTATCATATAGATGGTGACAAAAATTTCTCCTTGTGATGAGAACTCCTAGGATCTACTCTCTTAACAGCTTTTCTATGTATCATATAGCAGTGTTAGCTCCGATCATCATGTTTTACATTGTTTCATTTCACTTTTAACTTTAAGGACTTTTCTGGTTTTTAGTTTTAAAAATCAAATATATTGAAATGAACCATTTTAAAAATACAGTCTGATGAGTTTTGACAAATGCATACACCTATGCAGTCATCTATAGATAGTCTCAAGATCTAGGGTATTTATGTCCAACCAAAAGCTGTCTCCTCTTCCCTCGTTGATCTGTATACCCCTCAAAGCTTGGCACCAGGCTACATCTGATTTGCTCTCTATCTCTCTAGGTTTTGCTTGTTGTAGAATTTTAGAGAAATAGATTCATGCAGTGTATATACTCTAACCTGCTGTTCTCACTCACATGTTGCTTTTGAGGTTTATCCATGTTGCTGCATTGATCAATAACTTGTTTTTACTGCTACTTAGTATTCCATTATGGAGGCACATTATACTTTTTTATTTGAGGTTGGGGCTATTATTAATAAAGCAGCTATGAACATTCATTAAAAATTATTTTAAGGACACACATATTTATTTCTCTTTGGTAAATAACTAGGAGTAGAAAAACTGCATCATATAGCAAGCATGTTTAACTTTGTAAGAAAGTCCCAAATTGTGTACCAAAATGATTGTCAGGACCAACTACATAAATTTATGAGAACTAGTACAAAATGAATATTTGCGATCTCTTGTTCAAAAATTAAGAATTTCAAGATGAGACAGCAGAGTTTTAAGCCAAACACAACAGCCGTTTGAGGTAGAAGCCTGCGCTATGCACCTGCACTAGCCCGATGCCTATGAAGCTTGCCCCGGTGTTTGTGCCACATGACATTACAGCCAACAGTGTACGAGAGTCCCACGGGTTCCACACACTTGCCAATGTTTGGTAAAGTTGGTCTCTTTAATTTTGACCATTCCAGGGGTTGGGTAGTAATATCTAATTTAGATGGTAAGCATTTACACTTTCCCAATGAGAAAAGTTATTAGTGGTCAATTATCAGTTACTTGCATACATACCCCTATGAAATAACTGTTCTGATTTGTTGCACATTGTTTCTTGAGATTTGACTTTGCTATTGCTATAATAGTTATTTAATCTGCACAAAAGTCTGTTATGAGATTTATTGACAATATTCTCTCCCAGTGTATGTGGCTTTCTCTTTCGTTTTCTTTTTTGAAAAACATTTGTTTGTTTCTTTTATGCTTATTCTTAACAATGAAATCCAACTTATCACCATTTTTCTTTTGTGGGGTAAGTGTCAAGTTTCAGATTTCTACATTTTATATATAGATAATATTTTTGCAGAAACATATTGAAAAACTTACCCTTTGCTCGAAGAATTATCTTGGCACTAATTTTCAAAACAATTAACTATAGATGTGTGGGTCAATTTCTGGACTCTTGGTTTTCTTTTTCCTAGGTTTATCCAAATAGAAATATCACACTGTTTAGATTACATTTGAAGTTAAGAAATTAAGTACTTTAACTTAATTAAAAGTCCTTCAACTTTCTTTTTCAAAATCATATTGTCGAATTGTGGATAATTTGTTTTTGCAAGTAATTGTAGAATCAGCTTGTCAAATCTTATAAAAAGCCTGCTGAAATTTGGAAATAGGATCTATCATTAAATCTATAGATGAATTGATCCTGTAAATCATGGAGTTCTCCAGTCCATGAACACTGTATCTCTAAGTTTATTTAAAAAAAAAATTCTGTTTTCTATAGTTTTTGGTGTACAAATCCTGCACATATTTTATTACATTTGTCCCTAATTATTTCAAGTTTATGGATACTAGTATATATTTTTTTCTTTTGCTTATGTTAAAATGGAATTTGGGGACTCACTTTGTATTCTCTGATGATGTGAAATTCACTTAGTTTTAGTAACCTTTTTAACTAAATTCTTCAGTATTTTCTATTAACACAAGCATGTATCTTCAAATATTAAAAATTTTACTTCTCCCAATCTATATGCCTTTAAATCATTTTCTTACCTTATCTCACTGGCTAAGACTTAAAACTGAACTGAAATGGAGAGGTTGGATATTCATACTTTGTTCTCAATCATTCACTTGAAAATAGAATGCTACTTGCAGGGCTTTGTTTTGTTTTTGTAGATATCCTTTATCAGGTTGAAGATGTTCCTGTTTATTCCTAGTTTGCTGAGACTTTTTATTACGAATGGCTGTTGAAAGTTGCCAGTGGTGATGAACTACAACCTAAAACTGGAGGAAGGAATTCAAAAGCTTGAGTAATGTAGTAAGTAATTACGTAATATATGAGAAATTTTATATTGACAGTGGGATTGGCTTGCTATTTCTTGGGTAAAATGATGTGGAGGAGGAGGCAGTAAACATCTTCTGTAAAGGACCAGAGAGTAAATATTTTAGGCTTTGAGGATCACACAGAGTCTCTGTAGCAATTTCTTTTTCTTTTACTTTTTGTTTGCCTGTTTTGTTTCTTTATACAATCCTATAAAAATATAAAACCATTGTTGGCTCTCAGTCCTTACAAAAACAAACCTAAGCCAGATTTGGCCCTGGGGCTTTAGTTTGCTGAACCCTGCACTGGAGAAAGATAATGAAAAACTCCTCAGGGCCATTAATCATCAATTAAATGCTAAGTGTGAAAGCCAGAGGGCCTCCTTGGCAACATATGTTACAGTTACTATTGCAGCATAACAGATCTTGCAAAACCTTAGTGGTACAAATCAACCTTTTTATTATGCTCACAGATTCTGTGGTCTGGAATTCAGAAAGGGCATATCAAGGATGACTTTCTTTCTCCTCCACAAGATTTGGGGAGACAGAACAGCTGGGATTAATGCAATGACTGAGTTCTGGAATTATCTGCAGGTGTCTTCATTAATATGTCTGGCACCTAAGCTGGGCTGACATAAAATTTTGGCTCAGCTCAGAAAATTGCTATCCATGTGGACATGGGCTATCCCTGTGGACCGGGTTTCCTCACAGCATGTTGGCCTCAGAGTAATCAGACTTTGTAAATTGGGGCTTAGGAGGCCAAAAGTTAGCATCCCAGTACATGAGGCAGAAACTGCAATTCATTGTATAGCTTACTTCAGAAGTAAGAGTAACTTCTATTGCACTAGACCAGTTGAAGCAGACACAAACACAGTCAGATCTAAGGGTATGTGAAATCGATCCCCTCTCAGTGGAGAAGTGGCAAAGAATTTACAATCATTTTTAAAAACTTCACAATCAACCCTCTTGCAACAAATTATTTCTATTCTTTCCACATGTGAAATACACTCACCTCTTTCCAAACCCCCCCCACCCCCCGCCCCGCCACTTCCAATTCTCATCTTATTTTGACTTTAGGCTCATGCTAAAATTCCTGGACATTGTCAATTCATCAGGTCTATATGCAGATGAGGTTCCTCTAGTACAGTGTTTAGAGTACAGATCATCTGCACCTGAAACTTTGTGCACCGAAGAGACAAGTTGTCTGCCCCATATACTCCAAAGTACTATCATGAAACAGGGAAAGGATTGGAAGTCTGTTACCTATTCAAATGGGGGAAGAATGCGAGAGGCTCATAGCAGTCATTAGTCCACAGTAATTCTGAAATTAAACAAGGAACCAGTGGCCAGTTCCTTTGTGAGAGATTATTCCTGTTCTGTAGAACGGATTCTTCAGGGCATTTTGTTCAGCCCTTCTAGCTCTCGGTTATTCCATTTTAGTCATTATTCCATTTCCACAGAGTTTCCTGTGGTTGCAGCAAAATTCCACAGAATTTGGGGATCCAAAAGTCTATATGCACTTTGTATGCTCTCTCTCCCTTTAGGTCCCAACAGGTATAATTCCTTCAAGACCATTTTTGGGTTTCCAATGATCAATTTACAATTGATTCTGTTAGACAAAAGCCACATGAACCAATCTCTTCAAGATTTGCTCTTGTCTACTTTTGGCTCACTGTAAAGATGCTGAGTTGTAATGTCCTCAATATTAAGATATTCTCAGGAGCTCTATTTATAATGGGGAATACCATTTATATCACTTTCAGTTCTTTTTTTTTTTTCTATCTAGCAAAATGTTTCTATTAGGTATTATATTTTTCTGAGGATTTCAGAAAAATATATTTGACAAAATGTATTTGTCTTTTACCCAAATAAATTTCCTAACTTGATACTCTTTTGTTGACTGGAGGGGCTGAAAATTTATATTCCTTCTAAATGTTGTTTATAAAGCAAACATTTCTTTTTTAGCTTATGTCATTCTATTAGTAGCTTATCATAAGAAGCAAAAAGAGCCAGTTGGCACTTTCAACATTTTGTCTGGAAATTCCCTTCACAGTATGCATGTTATTATCATATGTACTATGTTCCACATTAATACAGGCAAGAGTTTTACTACACTTTCTGCCATGACATCCAGCTTTCAATAGCATTCTTCTCATTTTAAGCCCTCAACACTTTCTTCCAGGCTGTAGCTATTAGTTATCTCCTCAACCTTCCAGCTTCTTTGCTTTTCTAGTCCCAGAGATATGCCATGTATTTTAGGTACCGAATTCTGTTTATTAACTTCCTGCATACCTAATTACACCAAAACTTAGTTGCATAAAACAACAACTTCATTACACCGGCTCAGATTCTGCTGGCCTGGAAGTATCTTGATGCTACAGTTGTGTCAAGACTTGGTTGAGAGTGTGACTAAGGGCTAGACGCTGCCATCATCTGGAGGCATCTTCATCCACATATCTAATGCCTATGTTGGGATGACTCAAAAATCTGTCTCAGGTGGGACTGATGACCGGAGTTCTTATCCATGCCATTCCATCCTTCTGATAGCATGGAGGACTCAGGGTAGTCACTTCTTAAATAATGACTCAATGCTCCAAAAGGAGTTTCCCAGAAGATAAGATGGAAATCACATAGCATCAATCTCAGCTTGCTGTAATGGATAAAGTAATCACAAACCCACCCAGATTCAAGGAGAGGGGCACAGTCCCTACCTTCAATAGGAAGAGTATCAAATTATTTTGTTTTTTTTTAAACTGTCACATCATGAAGAGACCCTTATATCCTTTATGTGGCAGAAATAAAACGGGGGAAACAAAGGCAAAGACTTAAATGTAACAGCAGATATGCTCCAGAGGTTAAGTTCTCAAGTTAGGCAAATCAGTCTTGCTGAGTAAGGATCCTGAAGGGGAATTAATGAGACCCTAAGATATGGGATGAGCACCCAGAAATAATGGGTTGATTCACTCAAAAATCTTATATTCTCAATCTCCTGAATCCTCTGAGCCTACAGAAGTGGCCCATTTTACCCTGTTTAAGAATAGTGCTCATTGCTTCTCACCTGCAAGACAACAAACACATGCTCATGCTCCCAGAATCTATCCCATGTTCTCCCATGCCCACTCGGCCAATAACTAGGACTAAATCAAAACATAACTGAGCTTTTTAAGGAAATAAAGACAGTATTCATTGAAAGAGACAGCCATAATGGGACTAGCAGAGGATGGGAAACTGAATACAGAACTAGATTCTGGGAGGGCTGAATCAAGAGAAGCAAAATATAAAGCTGCATAAGGAAAACTATTAATATGGGAACACTCACCTAGGGCATAACACTTAACAACCAGATAAATATGTTGGGAGACAAGGTAAACATTCTTCTAGAACAGCTCTTAGAATGATAAAGAAAGCTAGGACACATTCTACATGAACTCAGAAATGTCAACACTGCTGTGGCAGAGATCAAAAGGCATGGGAAAATTATTTTTATAGAATGGATATGTTGGGGAGCCTGGGTGGCTCAGTTGGTTAAGGGTCTGCCTTCTGCTCAGATCATGATCCCAGGGTCCTGGGATTGAGCTCCGCATTGGGCTCCCTGCTCAGTGAGGAGTCTGCTTGTCTCCCACTCCCTCTCTTCTCGTGCTGTCCCTCGCTCTCTCAAATAAATAAATAAAATCTAAAAAAAAAAAAAAAAGAATGGATATGCTATCTAAGTCCAGAAAACCTAGCAGATGAATGTGTTTCATAGGTATCAACTGGGATACAATATTTTTTAAAGTAGTAAGGAATACACGAATGAGAAGGGCACCAGCATGATGGAGAAGTACAACATTTCTCCTTTGTAGGTTGGGACTGATACAAGACAATTATAGAACTGGACTCCTTGGTAGCAATAAATATGGTAGGATCCTAAAATAAGACAGGGTTGGGGAGAGGTGGGAAAAGTGCAGCTTATCATTAGAATCGAGGTACACAAAATTGTACTTGCAAAACGTGAGTAACAGCCAGTGAGTCCTGACTTACAGAAAGGTATGGAGATGGTCACTAGAATCTGGTAACCCTGGAGGCAAATAGATCTACAACCAGGAATGGTATTAATCTATATAACCAAAAGGCATCACTTCCAATCAAAGACACTATACATTTCCCAATTTCTGAACCTAAGTCAGTGTTTGAACAAGAACCCAATCCTAAAAGTGAGATCCTGATGCAGGATCAAGGACTTTGCAGCACTCTGAAAACTGTATATGATTCTCAATTTCTTCCCTAACAGAACCTGAAACAATTGTGTAATTACTTGTTGGGAACAGTAAAAATATCATAGAATTTTTGCTCACAGGGTCTGATATCCAAAGATCTGGACATCATTAAGCCTCCAATTTAGAGTGGGACGATATGCGAGCCAGTGTAGCTAATGAACTGCTTATTCAGTATACTTTATAACATCCCACTGTGTCTAGATGCTATGATTAATCTGTCTTTGTAGGAATAAAATGAACTTATCTGGTACGTGGGACCATGCCTTCATTGATTTTGTGACTTGTAATTAAAAAAAAAAAAAATGCAAGGGGCGCCTGGGTGGCTCAGTCATTAAGTGTCTGCCTTCGGCTCAGGTCATGATCCCAGGGTCCTGGGATCGAGCCCCACATCGGGCTCCCTGCTCCGCGGGAAGCCTGCTTCTCCCTCTCCCACTCCCCCTGCTTGTGTTCCCTCTCTCGCTGTGTCTCTCTCTGTCAAATAAATAAATAAAATCTTAAAAAAAAAAAAAAAAAGTAAGAGTAGAGAAAGTCTAATGGAAAGATCCGAAACTGCTTCTAACTTCTGGCCAAGATCAAAATCTATTGTGTACATCACATTCTGGAGGGTTAGTAGAGTAAGTGTTGCCTTTAAAGACCTAAAGGATGCAGAGGTGGTGGTCCCCATTACCCCTCTATTTAATTCATAGTTGGGTCTCTATAAGAAAGAGCCACACCCTGAAGGAAGAATACTGCTGCACACTCAGCTACGTAATGGAAGCTCTTTGCCAGATGTGGCATCTATCATAATGCACATTAAGGCACCCGAGGTACATGGTATGTGCCCATTAAATGATGAGTGCATTCTTGTCTATCCCAATCAAAAAGGATAATCAGAAACAGTTTGGGTTCACTCAGAATGGCTCAAAGTCTATATTTTCAGTCTTCCCAAAAATTATAGCTTTGCCATCTAGTCATGATATAGTCTGAATGAAGCTAGACCAACTATATTTTGGGCAGAACAGCATACCAGGCCTCTACATTGATGAATTCATGCTAATAGGACCAGTCAGGCAAGAAGTAGCTATTACATTGCCTGGGTTGGATGTATGGACTTCAGAGGGTAGGAGTTAAATCCTAAGAACTTTACAAATACTCAGACATTTCTAGGTGTCCATTGGTATTGGACATGCTAAAACATCTCGCCACCACACTACCTCTCCCAAAATACATTGTTTCACACATCGCACCATGGAGAAAAAAGTGTAATACTTTAGACTCCTCTGGTTCTTGTAGACAATGTACTTTATAGTTGGGTAGACTACAGTCCAGGTGATATGACTGGCTGCCAGTTTTGATTAGAGCCCAGAGAAGGAAAGCCTTCTGCAGTAGGTCCAAGAATTGGACAAATATAAATCTAAGAAAGGAAAACATCTGACAGTATCCTTCAAGAAGGATACTTCAGACCTATGAATCTTGCTCTGATCCATAGACAGGTGATATCAGTGGGTGACCGTATTGATTGCACAAAAAGATAGAAAGGGACTTAGCAGATTCAGGTTGTGCTATTAAGCAGCCCTGATACTTGGACCATATAATCTGGCTAACCCAATACTATTAGAGGTATTGGTGGTAATAAACATGCCTTGTGGAGTTTATGGCAAGGCCCAGTGTAATACTAACACAAGGCAGAACTCTAGAGTTCCTAAGCAAGACTCTGCCATCAGCAGTGGGGTATTTTGAAAAACATAGCGGGCATATAAATACATGATAAACCATCAGTTCATGTTCATTATGATACGACAAATAATTATCAGTCCCCACTGAAATCTGTTAGTGATGGACTCATAGCTTTTTCCCTTTATTAATTTTCAAAGTATTTATCCTGCCTTTCCTAATAAAATTTAATTTTAAGAAAGCCAAGTAGATAAGGCAGTTTCTTTTTTAACAGAAGGATTCTAGCTAATAAAGGGACAAGGGATAATCAAAATTGAAATATACCATTTGACAATACCTAGTTAAATAATGAAAACAAAGGATGTAGACAAAAATTATCAATGGATGCGACAACCATTACATGAAATGTTGATAAATTTATAATGATGAGATCTGGTAAACAATAACGTAATTATTAACAGTAGGAAAAGCAGATTTCATATGCATCATGTAATGAGATTTGGTAGGAAGTACACAGCAGCACCTATAAAACATTGTTGCTAACCAAAAATAAATAAATAAATAAAGATCGTAAATCAAGCATCCAGTGTATTCCTATACCTAACCTATAACCTATATATACCTATAACCTATTCCCAACCCTATAGGGTTAGAGGAATAAGGTAATACACCATGCCAAAGCAACTAGCCATATCCTGAATGTGAGATATCTTACAGTATGAATGACCTGGTTTTCAATTAAATTATGTATATGTACATATACACACATACACACACACACACACACATACACACACACAGCCTGCTCTAGAATACAAATTAGACTTTGGAATAAAATTAAATGCAGTGTGGCAATGTGTGGAATTTGTAGGAATCATGTGATGTGAGCAAACCAACAGTAAAATTCATCCTTGAGTTGGGGAATTTTTGTAATTATTAGATGGTAATTATCCATTTATTTTGGTGTGCTAATGGTAAATTTTATTTAGCAATTGTCATTATCATTAGTAAATAGATACGAAGAATTCTGAATGATGTGACTTGACTTGTTTTGACATACTCCCAACAAAACAGGTGATTCTAACAGATAAAGTTTGCAAAAGGTGCAGAATTGTTGCGAATGACATATGTGAGAATGGCAATATGGGCCTTCAGTATACTTTTCACCTACTCATGTATGTCTTTAATAATTTCTCAAAAGAAAAAAAAAAAAAAAAACTCTTGCTGATTTGGAAGACCAGTATGTAGAAAAAAGATTTATAAATAAAAACTTAAAAATATAAAATAGGTTTGTCTTCTCTAACACTTACGGGAGATTGAGAATTTACTGTTTGTTAACAATAAAAATCAAAGGTGTGAGTATCAAACGCACAGGTAAGTGCTGGAGCACAGACATATTTGCTTTAAAAATGTGAGTGCATTTTCTTATAGTGCAGTTTCCACAGCCAACGGATTTATGAACGTTGCTACATAGTTAAATGGAAGATCCTCCATTGTGCAGCAGTCAGAGATTTATCAGTTTTGAAATTGCATGAGTCTTCACATCTCCTATCTTGTACATCCTTCAGTTCAATCTTTCATTTAACTTTAAAGTTTGGGTTTTTACTGAAATTAACTAGATAGTGCATCTGCCTTGTTATCCACTCTTTTCTCTCCCACCCATGGGTTTTTACATCCTCATGTCTCCTTATCTGCCATCAGCAAATCCCATAAATAAGTGTCAGCAGAAACTGCAGGAGTGAGTTCTCAACATCCCTGCTGATTAGGCAGAAATCAGCCTGATTCTTAAATCGTTTTTATCAAAATGAGAAAGGTCATGCAAAACACACTCTGCTTAAGTCTTGAGTCAGAGCTGGAAATGTAGGCCACACTCTCAGAAATGTGTAGTTTCCAAATAGCTGTGTAAGTTCAAATTGTGTTGAATATCATTCCAACAAACTACTTAAAGATATTTAAAAAATTCTGTTCAACTCCTGAATGGTCCTGGCCTCAGAGTTCCTAGGTGCCCTAAGGCCAACAGCATACCTTCCAACACATATGCTTTGATTTGATTTGTGCACACGGGAGACCAGCTACTGAAGTTCCTCCCTGGTGCTGCCCAGCCAATGAATTTCAGGGGCTCTGAGCTCAGCGCTCCTTCCTAAAGATGGCAATAGCTCTACAATGGCTGCTTTTCCTTTGCCTACTCCTGGGGCATTCCCTTCCACCAAGAAACTGAATTGTAATACACAAGCTAAGGCTTTGTTTGAGCCTGTGACCTACTCCATTATCATTTCAATAACTTGGTCACCTCAGTCTCTCGCAAACACAGAAAAATGCACACACCTAGACTAATGCATAAACCGAAGTGTTGGTCATGTTTGTTTAGGGTGTGGTAATTTTAATACAGGATTGTTTTTGTCATCTTTGGATTAACACAACTACTTTACATTTTGGGGCAAAGTGTGATTTGAATGAAGTGGATCTTTCTCTTCAGGGCTATAGATTGCTCAATAAAAACCAAAATGTATGTAGGGGCTTCATTTAATGAACACAGAGCTACTAAACATTCATAGTAAATGAATTTGTGAGAAGTAGCAGTTCTTTATCTTACTCTAGTCTTTCAATTTCAATAACCAGAGACAAGAAGGAAATAGCAAGAGAGAACATAACCACATTGCCAGAAGGGCAAAACGAATTTTAGGTCTGAGTGCTGTTGTGTGTATCTCTTATGTGTTCAAGTATTACTCTTCCTCTTTGTAATGCCAGGCTAATTCTCCTTAAGAGAATCTCAACTCAAAACAAAATAATTGAATCAGAAAAAGAACAATTGCCAATTAACACTGAATATTATGTGATAATACAGACAGCAAAAAGCTTAAGTTAAATTTATAACCCTTTAAAATTCCTATGAATTAAATAGCAAACAGGTACTCATGAGGGTGTGGGGAATTATATAAATATGGATATAATTGTGGTCACACAGAACAATGACTAGAAGAGAAAAGTGCTAATATGCCCCAGTAATTCAGAAACATATGAGAGAGACTTTATCTGAGCTATTAAGTGCCAATAGCAGTAAATTCCAAGGACAGTGAATCTTCAATTAATTTTCCTACTAAAGCTTTTGAAGGGCCTCCAGGCTTATTCAGATTATTAGAATTGCTTTACAGGCCCTAAACAAGAAACCCTATTTGCTGTTAATGGAAGAGAAAGTTTGCAGCTTGGAACCTAAAATGACTAGATTCCTGTAAAAATTCAGAGGAATTTTTTTTCCCTTCAAATTAGTAAATATCTCAATCTTAAACATTAAAGAAAACATTTTCCCTGATAGATTTTTTTTTTCTATTTTCCCACAAAATCCACTTAATTCAAAAGGTATGTTTTATTTTTGTTTACTTTTCATTCCACAGGGTGGAGACAGTCATAAATGATTGCAATAGGTTACATTTTAAAGGAAAAAATGTTTAAAATTTTTCAAAAAGTTGGCATCTAAGATGCCACAACATATTAGATGGATCTCCCCTCACATCCCTTCTCTGTCTTATAGTGACTACATATGCCCCTCCTTTTCCCCCTCTCTTTTTGTCTCTGAAGTGAAGCTCCTTAGCAAAGACTCAGCACACCTTCTGAACTTTTATTCTTTATGTGCCTTCATATTTTCCAGCGCTTATCCTACTGAAACTATTCATAATCATTTCTCATGGGGTTATGTCAAGCCATCAATTAGATAAAAATGGCAAATTGTGTCAGAGTATAAACTTTAAGTAGAGGTATTTTTCTGGGAAAAAAAATTACTTTAATGTGTTAGTTATAATGGGTTGAGTAATGCCCCCTCAATATCCATGTCTACCCAGAGCCTCAGAATGTGACTTTATTTGGGATTTGGGTCTTTGTAGATATAAGATGACCTCATATTAGATTAGGGGAAACCCTAAATACAAAGAGCAAATGACCATGGACATACAGATTAGAATGCAATGTATAAATGGAAACAAATTGGAGTGACACATCTACAAGCCAAGGAATGCCAAGGATGCCAGCAAGAACTAGTAGCTAGGAGAGAGGCATGGGGTGATTTCTCCTTCAGATTCTCCAGAAGGAACCAATCCTGCCTACACTTTCATTTTGAACTGCTCACCACCAGATACATGAGAGAATATATTTGTTGTGTTAAGCCACCCAATTGGTGGTAATGTGTTATGGATGCCCTATGAAAAATATGGTAGTTTAAAAATATTTCTCCATATAAAACAAAAGATATATTTGATGGCTGCATAATATTCCATTGTATATGTATATGTGCTATGGTGAGCACTGTGAATTGTGTAAGACTGCTGAATCACAGACCTGTATCTCTGAAACAAATAATACATTATATGTTAAAATAGGTTCCTTTTTTCTTACAAATTAAAAAAGGAATAAGATGAAATATTATAATACCACCACTTTTTCACCCCTACCTCTAGGCCCAAATAGTTTTGTTTTTCTCTGTTACAGTGATATTTGGTGGGAAAACTAAGAAATACTATTCTTTGAAAATTCACAATCACTGCTAGCTGTTACATTCAAAAGCCTCTTGATTTTTGACATCCTCAAAACTATAGACCAATTTATTAAAAACATAAATTTTCCTTTTTTGTCTTCTCTGACATGGAATCACCTACTTTCACTTCTTGCCCTTTCCTGTCTTTATACGGGATCTTATTTTTTCTCTGAGCATTCTAAACATGGCATTATTTTATAAGTTTTTCTTTGTTTTATTATGCACTGCTTCTCATCTATGTCTAAATTAATCCCAAATTTACGTTTCAACAAATCACATCTCTAGCCTGTATTCCCAACAGGCCTCTTCAGTTGCATGTTACGTTGACTTCTTGTCCATCATATGTCTCATTTATCTCCATGTCCCACACTGAACTTTTTATCCAATCTTTCTTATATTTCTGACAAATTAGGTATAGGACTTCTCATTCCTCTTATGGCAGCAGAATTCTAAAGTCAACAGGCTCAAAACCTTATATCCTTTCTTACTACATTCTCTTTCTTTCTCATCGCTCTCTCTCTCCTAAAACAATAAAACAAATATAACATTTAGTGATTGCCTTCTTTGTGGTAGAACCTGAGCTAGGTGCTACTGCTTTAGCCATCATGGTCCCAGCAAGAAACAGTGTTTAATTATAAAAATCTGTCAAGATGGTCACAAAATAAAAGGATGTAAATATGACATCATATATATAAAAATTGGGTGGGAGGGAGTAAAAATTTAGTGCTTTTAGAATGAGTTCAAACTTAAGCAACCATCAACTTAATATAGACTGCTATATGAATAAGATGCTATATATGAGCCTAGAGGTAACTACAAACCAAACCTGTACTAGATATGCAAGAAATAAAGAGAAAGGAATCTA
Source organism: Phoca vitulina (assembly GCF_004348235.1). NCBI lineage: Eukaryota > Metazoa > Chordata > Mammalia > Carnivora > Phocidae > Phoca > Phoca vitulina. The sequence goes on along the minus strand of NW_022589712.1, from coordinate 24,059,029 downwards.
AGCATATCATTAAAGAGAGCCATCAAACCACAAGTGAAGAGAGTAGGAGAAGAAAAGAACAGAGAAGTACAAAAACAACTTTAAAACATCTACCAATATGGCAATAAGTACATACCTATCAATGATTACTTTGAATGTAAATAGACTGAATGCTCTAATCAAAGACATAAAGTGACTGAATAGATAAAAAACCAAGACCTTCTATATGCTGCCTACAAGAGACTCATGTGAGACCTAAAGACACATGTAGATCAAAACTGAAAAGATAGAAAGACATTTATCATGCAAATGGAAGTGAAAAGAAAGCAGTGGTAGTGATATTATATCAGACAAAAAGGCTCTAAAACAAAGACCATAACAGGAGTCAAAGAAGCACATTACCATAGCACATACCTCCCCAATGTTTATCACCCAGCCAACCCATCCCTCCTACCCGCCACCACTCCAGCAACCCTCCATTTGTTTCCTGAGATTAAGAATTCCTCATATCAGTGAGGTCATATGACACATGTCTTTCTCTGATTGACTTATTTCGCTCAGCGTAATACCCTCCAGTTCCATCCACGTCCTTGCAAATGGCAAGATTTCATTCCTTTTGATGGCTGCATAATATTCCATTGTATATGTATATGTGCTATGGTGAGCACTGTGAATTGTGTAAGACTGCTGAATCACAGACCTGTATCTCTGAAACAAATAATACATTATATGTTAAAAAAAAAAAAAGAAAGAAGAAGATAGCAGGAGGGGAAGAATGAAGGGGGGGGAATTGGAGGGGGAGACAAACCATGAGAGACTATGGACTCAGAAACAAACTGAGGGTTCTAGAGGGGAGGGGGGTGGGGGGCTGGGTTAGCCTGGTGATGGGTATTAAAGAGGGTACGTTCTGCATGGAGCACTGAGTGTTATACGCAAACAACCCATCATGGAACACTACATCAAAAACTAATGATGTGGGGCGCCTGGGTGGCTCAGTCATTAAGCGTCTGCCTGCAGCTCAGGTCATGATCTCAGGGTCCTGGGATCGAGCCCCGCATCGGGCTCCCTGCTTCTCCCTCTCCCACTCCCCCTGCTTATGTTCCCTCTATCGCTGTGTCTCTCTCTGTCAAATAAATAAATAAAATCTTTAAAAAAAAAAAAAAACTAATGATGTAATGTATGCTGATTAACATAATAATTTTAAAAAAAGCAGCACACTACATTATGATAAAGGGAACAGTCCAACAAGAGGATATAACAACTGCAAATATCTATGTACTCAATATGGGAGCACACAGATACATAAAGCAACTAACAGTAGGGAATACAGTAACCGTAGGTGACTTTAACATTCCACTTACATCAATGGATAGATCATCCAGACACACACATACACACACCATAAACAAGGAAACACTGGCTTTGAATGATACATTGGACTGGATGGATCTAACACATATTCAGAACATTTCATGCAAAAACTGCAAAATACACGTTTTTTTCAAGTGCACATGGAACATTCTCCACAACAGATCACCTGTTACACTACAAACAAATCTCAAATTCAAAACAATTGAAATTATGTCATGCATCTTTTCTGACCACAGCCAGAAATCAATCACAAGAAAAATTCTGGGGAACACAAATACTTGGAGACTAAATAACATGGTACTAAACAAAAAATGAGTCAACCAAGAAATCAAAATATTCATAGAGACAAAGAAAATGAAAACCTAACTGTCCAAAATCTTTGTAGCAAGAGCTGTTCTAAGAATGAAGATTAATGCAATATAGGCCCTACCAACAGAAGAAAAATCTCAAATAAAAAACCTAACCTTACACCTAGAGGAGCTAGAAAAAGAATAATAAATAAACCCCAAGGTCAGTAGAAAGAAGAAAATAATAAAGGTTAGAGCAGAAATAAATGAATAGAGAATAATAATAATAAAAAAAAGAACAGACCAATAAAACCAGGAACTGGTTCTTTGAAAAGATCAACAAACGCCCCCTCCCAAACCTAACCCCTCCCAAAAAGAGCAAGGACTCAAATAGAATCAGAAATAACAATCAACACTGCAGAAATACAAAGAATTACAATATTATGAAAATTATATGCCAAAAAATTGATCAACCTAAAAGAAAGTAATAAATTCCTAGAAAAATAATATTCCAAAACTAGGTCAGGAAGAAATAGAAAATTTGAACAGAATGAATTCTAGCAATAAAGTTTAATCAACAATCAAAAAATTCCAATAAACAAAAGTCCAGGACCAGATGGCTTCACAGGTGAATTCTACCAAACACTTAAAAAAGATTTAATACCTATTATTCTCAAACTATTCCAAAAAATAGAAAAGGGAGGAAGGTTCCAAATTCATTCTATGAGGCCACCATTACCCTGACACAAAACCAGATAAAGGCATCACAAAAAAAAAGAGAACTACAGGCCAATATCTCTGATGAACATAGATGCAAAAATCCTCAACAAAATATTAACAAAACAAATCCAATAATACATTAAAAAATCATTTAACACAATCAAATGAGATTTATTCCAGGGACATAAGGTTGGTTAGATATTCACAAATCAGTCAACATAATGCATAACATTAATAAGAGAAAGGATAAAAACTATATGATCATCTCAATAGATGCAGAAAAAGCATTTGACAAAATACAACATCCATTTATGATAAAAACCCTCAACAAAGTAGGTTTAGAGGGAACATACCTCAATATAATAAAGGCCACATATGAAAAACCTAAATGGTGAAAAGCTGAGAGATTTTCCTCTAAGATTAGAAACAAAACAAGGATCTCACCAGTTTTATTCAACATAGTACTGGAAATCCTATCCACAGCAATCAAACAAAAAATAAAAGGCATCCAAATTGGTAAGGAAGAAGTAAAATTTTCACTATTTGCAGAAGACATACTATACATAGAAATCCAAAGACTCCACCAAAAAACTACTAAAACTGATAAATGAATTCAGTAAAGTCACAGGATACAAAAACACATAACCTCAATCTAATTGTGAGCAAAGTAGCTGACAAATCTCAACAGGATAAAAAATCAATATACAGAAATCTGTTCACTTCTATATACTACTAATAAAGTAGCAGAAAGAGAAATTAAGAAAACAATCCCATTTACAAAGAAAACTTTATTTGCAGCAAATAAGGAGATCATGGGGCATAGCTTTCAAAGCCATGACTCCCTGAGAGAGGGTGGAATGGGATCCTTTTGTTTAGGGTTAAGATGAATATTTAGATAGGGAATTCTTGTCATGATATGTAGTGGCAGGCATAAGGTCACACATGTGCCTTAAGGAAATATGCTTATTCAATCACTGTCTATTATGTAAATGAGGCTGAGGCTCCTCCTTGACCGGAGATTTTAGTATTATAATGAGGTAAAGATAACTAGGTCATTCCAGGCATTAACTCCATGGTCCATCTGTAGAGGCACACGTTGGAAATTTCGCTCAAAGGGTCTGGGTGGCCTGGGCCGTAAGGAAGTCTTGTCTGCACAGTCTCTATCACCTGAGGGGTGGTTTTGGGTTTCATTTGCCTGAATTATGAGGTAAATGGGAAAGAAGTGCTTAAGGAAAAATGAAAGACAAAGGTTAGTGAGTATAAGCAGGTGGATAGTAAAGGTCAGGTCTTGGCGTCTAGCTAGTGACACTAAGACTAGCCAAGAATGTTGGAGCAGCTAGATTAATTTCAGACAAAGCACATTTCAGAACACAGTTTTATCGGTTTTCAAGGACACTTTATAGTGATAAGGGGGTAAATTATCTAAGAAGACATAACAATCCTAGACACGTCTGCACCTAAAAACAGGTCGAAATGCATGAGGCAAAAACCTGGCCCTCAACAGATTGAGCAAAACTCTCCATTACTTAACCATGGCTGCTAATAGTGACTTCCTTCCAAAGAGTACAGTGTGGAAAGATAGGAAGAAAAAGGATATTTTGTAGTGGAGAAACCTATAAGCACTACCTCAGCCCTTGGACAAAAGTTAGCATCAATAGTGATAAATATGTTGATAATTTGTACAGTCATGTTGATAGTATGATGTAATGAGAGCCCTTTACCTCCGTAGTCTTCCCCCTCCAAAAAACACACAACCTCAATCTAATTGTGAGCAAAGCAGCTGACAAATCTCAAGCGATAAACTTTCTATAAAATACCTGACCAATATACTCCTCAAAACTCTGAAAGTCTTCCAAAACAAGGAAAGTCTGAAAAACTGTCACAGCCAACAAGAGAAAAAGGAGACATGATAACTAAATGTATTTTAGTATTCCAGATGAGATTTTGGTACAGTAAAAAACATCAGGCAAAAGTAAGGATTTTTAAAGAGGGTATAGGTTTCAGTTAATAATAATATGTTGATATTACTTGTTAATTTTAACAAATATAGCATACTCATGGAAGATTTTAATAGGGGCATCTCTGTGGAGCATATACTGGAACTTTATATTATCTTTATAATTGAATTTAAATTAAAAATTCGAACATAAACTTTATGTAAAAATATTTTCTGGGAAAATATGTATATACAATGCCTCACCTGCGTTTATAGAAATCTGTATAAAATTTTTAGTTACACATTTTATAACTGCTAAACAAAATTTTCTCGCCCTTTTAAACCTAACATATCCTTTCCATAATAAACTCAGAATACTCAGAACAGTAAGAACTGTTTTTTTTTTTTAAAGACAAAATAGACAAATCTTTAGCAAGATGCACTAAGAAAAAAAAGACTCAAAGTCAGAAATGAAAAGGCATTACAACTGATATCACCATAGAAATGCAAAGGATAAGAGCTTACTATGAGCAATTATATGCCAAAAACCTGGAACCCTGGAAGGAATGGGTAAATTCCTGGAACTATATAACCTACCACAACCGAAGCATGAAGAGATAGGAAATATGAACAGACCAATTACTAGTAAGAAAATTTGATCAGTAATCAAAAACCTGCCAATAAAAATAAAGTCTGGGACCAGATGATCTTACTGGTGAATACTACCAAACCTTTACAGAAGAATCAATACCAATCCTCAAACTCATCAAAAAAATTGAAAAGTAGGGAATGAGTCCAAATCCATTTACCTTGATACCAAACAGACAAGGACACTGTAAGAAATTACAGGCCAATATCCCTGATGAACACAGATCCAAAAATCTTCAAGGAAATATTAGCAAACTGAATTCAATAGTACATTTAAAAAATCATATGTCATTATCAAGTGGGATTTATTCCAGGGACATAAGAATGGCCAAACATCCATAAAATCAGTATGATATATGACATTAACAAAATGAAAGATAAAAATCATAATAATTTCAATAGACACAGGAAAAAATATTTGACAAAATTCAACATCCTTTCATGATAAAAACTAACAAATGTGGTTAGAAGGAACATAATAAAGGCCATATATGACAAGCCCACAGCTCACATCATACTCAACAGTGAAAAGCTGAAAGCTTTTCCTCTAAGATCAGAAACAAGACAAGGATGCCATTCTTATTCAACATAGTACTGGAAGTCCTAGCCAGAGCAATTAAACAAGAAAAGAAATATGAGGCATCCAAATCAGAAGGGAAGAATAAAACTGCCTCTATTTGCAGATGATATGATCTTATATATGGAAAACCTTAAAGATGCCACCAAAAAGCTGTCGGAATAAATGAATTCAGTGAAGTTGCAGGATATAAAAATCAACATCAGAAATCAGTTGCATTTCTATACACTAACAAACTATCAGAAAGAGAAATTAAGAAAATAATCTCATTTCATTTATAACATTAAAAAAAAAAAAAACCTTAGAAGTAAATTTAACCAGAGATGAAAAATCTATACAGGCTTACCATGGAAATATTGTGGGTTCAGTTACAGACCACCACAATAAAGCAAATATCACAATAAAGCAAGCCAAATTATTATTTTTTTGTTCCCCAGTGAATATAAAAATTGTATTTATACTCTATTAATTGTGCAATAGCAATATGTCTAAAACAATGTATATGCCTTTAAAAAATACTTTATTGTTTAAAAAAATGCTAGTCATTATCTGAGCTCCCAGCCAGTCATACACTTTTTGCTGGTGGTGGGTCTTGCCTTGATGTTGATGGCTTCCAACTGATCAGGGTGTTGATTGCTGAAGATCGGGGTAGCTGTGGTGATTTAAAAAAATAAAACAGTGAAGGACTCTTCCTTTCATGAAGGATTTCTCCACAGCATGCCATGCTGTTTGACAGCATTTCATCCATATTTAAACTTCTTTCAAAATGGGAGTCAATCCTCTCAAACCCTGACACTGCTTTATCAACTAAGTTTATGTAGTATTCTACCTCCTTTGTTGTCATTTCAACAATCTTCACAGAATCTACTCCTGATGAAGATGCTATCCCAAGAAACCACCTTCTTTACTCAACCATAAGAAGCAACTCCTCATCTGCTGAAGTTTTGTCATGAGATTGCAGAAATCCAGTCACATCTTCAGGCTCCACTGCTAATTCTAGTTCTCTTGATATTTCCACCACATCTGCTGTTACTGCCTCCACTTGAACCCCTCAAAGTCATCCATGAGCATTAGAATCAACTTCTTCCAAACTCCTGTTAATGTTGATATATTGACTTCTTCTCATGAATTATAAATGTTCTTAATGGCATCTAAAATGGTGAATTATTTCCAGAAGGTTTTCCATTGACTTTGCCCAGTTCCATCAGAGGAATTACTATCAGTGGCAGTTACAGCCTTACAAATGCATTTCTTCAATAATAAAACTTCAAAGTCAAAATTCCTCCTTGATCCATTGCCTGCACAATGGATATTGTGTTAGCAGGCATGAAAACAACATTAATCTTACTGTATATCCCACCAGAGCTCTGAAATGACCAGGTGCACTGTCAATGAGCAGTAATGATTTGAAAAGAAAGTTTTTTTTGTTTTGTTTTTATTTCTTTTTTTCCTGAGCACTAGATTTCAACAGTGGGCTTAAAATATTCAGGAAACCATGTTGTAGACAGATACGCTGTCATGCAGGGTTTTTTGTTCCATTTATAGAGCACAGGCAGAGCAGATATAGCGTAATTATTAAGGGCTCTACTACAATTTTCAGATTGGTGAAAGAGCACTGGATTCAGCTTCAAATCCCCAGCTGCATTAGTCCCTAACAGGAAAGTTAGCCTGTCCTTTGAAGCTCTGAAGCCAGGCATTGGCTTGTCCTCTCTAGCTATGAAAGTCCTAGATGGCATTGTCTTCTAATATTAATCTGTTTCATCTACACTGAAAAACTATTGTTTAGTGTATCAAATTTCACTAATTATCTTAGGTAGATCTTCTGACTAACTTGCTGTAGATTCTAAATAAGCACTTGCTTCACCTTGCACTTGATGTTCTAGAGATAGCTTCTTCCCTTAAACCTCATGAACCAACCTCTGCTGGCTTCAAACTTGTCTTCTGCAGCTCCCTCACCTCTTCAGCCTTCACAGAATTGGAGAGAGTTAGGGCCTTGCTCTGGATTAGGCTTTGGATTAAGGGAATGTTGTGGCTGGTTTGACCTTCTATCCAGACCACTAAAATTTTCTCCCTATCAGGAATAAGGTGATTTCACTTTCTTATCATTCATGTGGTCACTAGACTAACATTTTTAATCTCCTTCAAGAACATTTCCTTTGCATTCACAACTTGGCTAACTGGCACAAGAGGCTTAGCTTTTGCCCTATTTCAGCTTTCCACATGTCTTCCTCACTAAGCTTAATCATTTCTGGCTTTTAATTGAAAGACATGTGAATTCTTCTTTTCACCTAAACATTTAGAGGTCATTGTAGGGTTATTAATTGAACTAATTTCAGTATTGCTGTGTCTCAGGGCACAGAGATGACTAAGGAGAGGGAGAGAGATGGAAAATAGCCAGCCAGTGAAACAATCAAAATACACACATTTATTAAGTTTGCCATCTTGTAGAGCAGGATACATGGCACCTCAAAACAATATTAACATCAAAGATCAGTGATCAAAGATCACCATGAAAATTATAATGAAAAAGTTTTAAATATTGTGAGAATTACCAAAATATGACAGAGATAGGAAGTGAGCAGATGCTTTTGGAAAAAAAAACGGTGCCAACAGACTAACTCAATACAGGGTTTCCACAAACCTCCAATGTACAGAAACAAAGCAATGCCTGTGAAGTGCATAAAAACAATAAAACAGAAATGCCTATACACTGAACGCTATAAGATACTGATGGAAGGAATTGAAGAGGCACAAATAAATGGGAAGATATTCATTCCATCTGCAGGAATTGGAAAAATATTGTTAAATTGTCCCAGCTACCAAAAGCAATCTAGTGATTCAGTGCAATCCCTATCAAAATTCCAATGGCATTTTTGCATTAGAAAAAAAACAAAACCAAAAAACTTGTATGGAACCAAAAAAGACCTGGAATAGTCAAAGCAATCTTGAAAAAGGAAACAAACCTGGAGGCATCATATTTCTTGATTTTAAGCTATATTACAAAGTTACAGTAATCAAAACAGTATGCTACTGGCATAAAAACAGATACAGAGATCAGTGGGTCAGAACAGAGAGCCCCAAATAAGCCCATGCATATATAGTAAACTAATTTTCAACAAAGGACCCAAGAATATAGAATTGGGAAAGAATCATCTCTTTAATAAATGGGGTTGGGAATGATGGATAGCCATGTGCAAAAGAATGAAGCTGGACCCCTAACTTATACCATACACAAAAATCAACTCAAAATGGATTAAATACTTAAATTTAAGGCCTGAGATCTTAAAACTCCTAGAAGAAAAGATGTAAATTCCTTGGCAAATATTAACCATGTTCTTTTTTTTTTTTTTTTGATACCAAATGCAAAAACAACAAAAGAAAAATAAATACAAAAGAAAAAGAAACAAAAAATAAATAAATAAATAAAAGTACACATCACTCTAAAAAGCTTCTGTACAACAAAGGAAATCTCAACCAAATCACAAAGGAACTTATTCAATGGGAGGAAACATTTGTGAACTATGTATTCAATAAGGGGTTAATAGCCAAAATAGACAAGAAACTCCTACAACTCAATAGCAAAAACAACCTAATTAAAACATGAGCAATGGACTTCAACAGACATTTTTCCGAATACGACATACAAATGACTGACAGGTACATGAAAAGGTGCTCATCATCACTAACCATCAGGGAAAGGCAAATCAAAACCACGACGAGATATACCTTTAGATCTGTTAATGGATATTATAAAAAAGATAATAGATAACAAGTACTGGTGAGAATGTGGAGAAAAGAGAATGCTTGTATACTGTTGGGGTGAGAATATAAACTGTTGTAGTTACTATGGAAAACAGTTTAGAGGCTCCTTAAATTAATACAACTATCATATGATCCAGCAATTCCACTTCTGGGTACACCTAAAGGAAACAAAACCATTATCTGTACTTCCATACTCATCCCAGCATTACTCACAATAGACAACATATGGAAGCAACTTAAGTTGCCAACAGATGAATGGATCAAGAAAATGTGATGTACACATATGATTTTAAAACACGCACACATTATTGAATATTATTCGGCCTTAAAAAAGAAAATCTGTCATTTGCAACAACATGGATGAGTCTGGTGGACATTATGCTAAGTGAAATAAGTCAGACCAAGAAAGAAATACTACACTGTGTCACTTATATATAGTCTAAAAGAAATTAAACTCATAGAAACTCAACCCAGTTGTCAGGGGCTGGGGGTTTGGGAGAAATAGGAATTGGTTGGTAAAGGGGTATAAACTTTCAGTTATAAGGTGAAGAAGGTCTAAGGATCTAATGTAAAACATAATGATTATAGTTGATAATACTGTATATCTGAAATATGCTAAGAGTAGAACTTAAAGATTTTCACAAAAAAGTAAATATATGAGATGATGGATGTGTTAATTAACTTCACGGGAAAAAATCTTTCAGTGTATATATAGATCAAATCTTCACATTGTATACTTGAAGTATCTTACAATTTTATCAATTTTACAATCAATAAAGCTGGGAAAAAACAGCTGAAAATAGATCCTATATAAAACTGTATCAAGCCTACATTAGAGAATATTGAAATAAATTATGTCTTTATACTTTCTTATTCCCTATATATTATTGAAAATGTATATGAAACAAAAAGAGGGAAAACATACAAATAATCTTTCTTTTCTAAATTCAGCTCTACTTCATTTAGTCTTATTTCACTCAATATGTTTATTTTCACAAATACATAAAAATGTAAACAAAGAATTTAATGTCTAATTCTTTTTGCAATAGAATGTAGTGGCTGAAGTCAAACGCACTAAGACTTTAGAGAGGTAAATGGCTAAGGACCAAGCCAACTACTGTTCATCTTTTAAAGGGAGTACTTTTACTTCACTGTTGACCATGTCTATATAACAGATTAGAAGGTAAATTATAAAGGGTATTTGTAAGACTCTGTACTGAGTTTGTTAAGGAGGCATGGAAATACAAAAACAGACCCATATTGATATTCATTATAAAGCTGGCATTCCATCAAGTGGTTAATTACATTAAAATAAACATGTGGGGGCTTAGGATTTGTACTTGTTTTCATTACTGCAATGACACCCTAGGAATATAATCCCCTTTATAATATAGAATCTCTATTTATGTTACAATTGACTACCTACTATTTTCCCATAGAAGAAATTTATAAAATTGAATTTTTTTAAAGATTTTATTTATTTATTTGACACAGAGAGACACAGTGAGAGAGGGAACACAAGCAGGGGGCGTGGGAGAGGGAGAACAAGGCTTCTGGTGGAGCAGAGAGCCTGATGTGGGGCTTGATCCCAAGACCCTGGGATCATGACCTGAGCCGAAGGCAGACGCTTAACGACTGAGCCACCCAGGCGCCCCATAAAATTGAATTTTTTAATGGTCACTTCAAATCATGTGTTCAACTGGGTCAGTTGTGAGACACTAAGTACACTCAGAACATTATCCATAAATTATGTAACTGTAATAAAATATAAATAAAGTATATCATGAATGACAATTTTATATGTTATAGGAAATAAAAAGGAAAACTTATTACTTTACAATATATAAAAAGTGTGCAAAATTGCAGAAATATTATGATTAAACTAGTGTATAATATTTTCCTAGAAAAAAGACCAGAAGTGTATGCAGAAGTACAGATGATTGTGCTAGAGTGTTGGAAATACTTTCTTTCCCACCCTCACAAATAATTTCCAGATGGCCTAAATGTGTTTATATTACTTTGTAGAAAATATATTTTTATTACTTATAAGTATTTTGGTGGCATTCACATTACTCAAAAATCTTCATTTTGATATTGAAAGTAGAAAATGCCTCATATACTTACATCTGTAATAAAGTCAAATATAAATGTGCCATTCCATTTGCTTTGCTAATATTTCCCATGAAAGTAGAATGGAAGGCAGTTTCTAAAATCCCTTTTGTTTTTAACTAAATCCACATATTCTTCTAAAGTCAAGATTTATTCTGAACTAATTACTGATTTGAAAAAAAAAAAGTCTCCTTAATTTACAATGTGCTTTTACCTGCTGAGATTCAAGATAACATATTTATGCAATATCAAGAAGATACAAAAATACATAAAGCATGCTGAAATAAATGACAAAGTCTTGAGTAAGTAGCCACATTTTGCCAGTCCTAAATATTATCACTGGTATGTATTAGTGATATAAGTGAAAAATCAAGGGTAGTTTGATATGGTTATTTATAATCAAAGTTATACATTTGTTGTATCACAAATATTGAAGAAGCATCATATCCACTAGAAACTCATAATTACAAAAAACAGATTAACATCTTATTAATTATATCTTTTAGGCCAAGCCAAGAATACGGAACACTAACTATGTAAGTATACATATATGGTGCAGGAGAAATTCAAGAAATAATTTAGGAAGATAAGCTATTAAAACGAGAAGTCATTTAGAGAAATGTATAGCTAATGAACATATAGAGGGACAATGAGTGCTCTGTAATGCAAAAAAAAAGATATCCCTGTATTTTCTGCATTTGTGAAACTTGTAATATAGAGGGTAGATAATAGTGAAAGGTATTTTAAATACTTAAATCTACAAGACTTGGTTATGAATTGAAAATTGGGGTAAGCCAATTAATAACAAAAGCAAAGAAACACATCAACAACAATACAATAATAGTAGGGGACTTTAACATCCCCCTCACTGAAATGGACAGATCATCTAAGCAAAAGATCAAGAAGGAAATAATGATTTCAAATGACACACTGGACCAAATGGACTGCATGGATATATTCAGAACATTCCATCCCAAAGCAACAGAATACACATTCTTCTCTAGTGCCCATGGAACATTCTCCAGAATCGATCACATCCTAGGTCACAAATCAGGTCTCAACCGCTACCAAAAGACTGGGATCATTCCCTGCATATTTTCAGACCACAATGCTTTGAAACTAGAACTCAATCACAAGAAAAGGCGGAAAGAACTCAAATACATGGAGGCTAAAGAGCATCCTAATAAAGAATGAATGGGTCAACCAGGAAATTAAAGAAGAATTAAAAAAATTCATGGAAACAAATGAAAATGAAAACAGACCTGTTCCAAATCTTTTGGATGCAGCAAAGGCAGTCCTAAGAGGAAAGTATATAGCAATACAAGCCTTTCTCAAGAAACAAGAAAGGTCTCAAATACACAACCTAACTCTACACCCAAGGAGCTGGAGAAAGAACAGCAAATAAAGCCTAAACCCAACAGAAGAGAAATAATAAAGATCAGAGCACAAATCAATGAGATAGAAACCAAAAGAACAGTAGAACAGATCAACAAACCTAGGAGCTGGTTCTTTGAAAGAGTAAGATTGATAAACCCCTAGCCAGACTTATCAAAAAGAAAAGAGAAAGGACCCAAGTAAAATCATGAATGAAAGAGGAGAGATCATAACCAACACCAAAGAAATACAAACAATTATAAGAACATATTATGAGCAACTCTATGCCAGCAAATTAGATAACCTGGAAGAAATGGATGCATTCCTAGAAAAGTACCAATACCAAAACTGAACCAGGAAGAAATAGAAAACCTGAACAGACCTATAACCACTAAGGAAATTGAAGCAGTCATCAAAAATCTCCCAACAAACAAGAGCCCAGGGCCAGATGGCTTCCCAGGGGAATTCGACCAAACATTTAAAGAAGAATTAATACCTATTCTTCTGAAACTGTTCCAAAAAATAGAAATGGAAGGAAAACTTCCAAACTCGTTTTATGAGGCCACCATTACCTTGATCCCCAAACCACACAAAGACCCCATCAAAAAGGAGAATTACAGACCAATATCCTTGATGAACATGGATGTAAAAAATCTCACCAAAATACTAGCCAGTAGAATCCAACAGTATATTAAAAGGATTATTCACCACGACCAAGTGGGATTTATCCCTGGGCTGCAAGGTTGGTTCAACATCCGCAAATCAATCAATGTGATACAATACATTGATAAAAGAAAGAACAAGAATCATACGATCCTTTCAATAGATGCAGAAAAAGCATTTGACAAAGTACAGCATCCTTTCTTGATCAAAACTCTTCAGAGTATAGGGATAGAGGGTACATACCTCAATATCATAAAAGCCACCTATGAAAAACCCACAGCGAATATCATTCTCAATGGGGAAAAACTGAGAGCTTTCCCCTTAAGGTCAGGAATGTGGCAGGGATGTCCACTATCACCACTGCCATTCAACATAGTATTAGAAGTTCTAGCCACAGCAATCAGATAACAAAAAGAAATAAAAGGCATCCAAATCGGCAAAGAAGAAGTCAAACTCTCACTCTTTGCAGATGATATGATACTTTATGTGGAAAACCCAAAAGACTCCACCACAAAACTGCTAGAACTCATACAGGAATTCAATAAAGTGGCAGGATATAAAATCAATGCACAGAAGTCAGTGGCATTCCTATACACCAACAACAAGTCAGAAGAAAGAGAAATTAAGGAGTCGATCCCATTTACAATTGCACCCAAAACCATAAGATACCTAGGAATAAATCTAACCAAAGAGGCAAAGAATCTGTACTCAGAAAATTATAGAATCCTCATGAAAGAAATTGAGGAAGACACAAAGAAATAGAAAAACATTCAATGCTCATGGATTGGAAGAACAAATATTGTGAAGATGTCAATGCTACCTAGAGCAATCTACACATTTAATGCAATTCCTATCAAAATACCATCAACTTTTTTTCAAAGAAATGGAAGAAATAATCCTAAAATTTGTATGGAACCAGAAAAGACCCTGAATAGCCAGAGGAATGTTGAAAAAGAAAAGCAAAGCTGGTGGCATCACAAGTCCAGGCTTCAAGCTCTATTACAAAGCTGTCATCATCAAGACAGTACGGTACTGGCACAAAAACAGACACATAGATCAATGGAACAGAATAGAGAGCCCAGAAATGGACCCTCAAATGGTCAACTAATCTTTGACAGAGCAGGAAAGAATGTCCAATGGAAAAAAGTGTCTTCAACAAATGGTGTTGGGAAAATTGGACAGCCACATGCAAAAGAATGAAACTGGAGCATTTCCTTACACCACACACAAAAATAGACTCAAAATGGTGAAAGACCTAAATGTGAGACAGGAGTCCATCAAAATCCTAGAGGAGAAGACAGGCAGCAACCTCTTGGACTTCAGCCACAGCAATTTCTTCCTAGAAACATCGCCAAAGGCAAGGGAAGCAAGGGCAAAAATGAACTATTGGGACTTCATCAAGATAAAAAGCTTTTGCACAGCAAAAGAAACAGTCAACAAAACCAAAAGACAACCGGCAGAATGGAAGAAGATATTTGCAAATGACGTATCAGATAAAGGGCTAGTATCCAAAAAATCCATAAAGAACTTATCAAACTCAACAACCAAAGAACAAATAATCCAATCAAGAAATGGGCAGGGGAAGATGAACCATGAGAGACGATGGACTCTGAAAAACAAACTGAGGATTCTAGAGGAGAGGGTGGTGGAAGGATGGGTTAGCCTGGTGATGGTATTAAAGAGGGCACGTTCTGCATGGAGCACTGGGTGTTATACGCAAACAATGAATCATGGAACACTACATCACAAACTAATGATGTAATGTATGGTGATTAACATAACATAAAAAAAAAAAAAAAAGAAATGGGCAGAAGACATGAACAGGCATTTTTCCTAAGAAGACAGCCAAATGGCAAACAGACACATGAAAAAGTGGCCAACATCGCTCGGCATCAGGGAAATCCAAATCAAAACCTCAATGAGATACCACCTCACACCAGTCAGAATGGCTAAAATTAACAAGTCAGGAGGGGTGCCTGGGTGGCTCAGTCGTTAAGCGCCTGCCTTCAGCTCAGGTCATGACCCCAGGGTCCTGGGATCGAGCCCCACATCGGGCTCCCTGCTCAGCTGGAAGCCTGCTTCTCCCTCTCCCACTCCCCCTGCTTGTGTTCCCTCTCTCGCTGTGTCTCTCTCTGTCAAATAAATAAATAAAAAATCTTAAAAAAAAAAAAAACAAGTCAGGAAATGACAGATGTTGGCATGGTTGAGGAGAAAGGGGAACCCTCTTACAGTGTTGGTGGGAATGCAAGCTGGTGCAGCCACTCTGGAAAACAGTATGGAGGTTCCTCAAAATGTTGAAAATAGAGCTACTGTATGACCCAGCAATTGCACTACTGGGTATTTTACACCAAAGATACAAATGTAGTGATCCAGAGGGGTACGTGCACCCCAATGTTTATAGCAGCGATGTCACAATAGCCAAACTATGGAAAGAGCCAAGATGTCCATCGACAGATGAATGGATAAAGATGTGGTGTATATATACAGTGGAATATTATGCAGCCATCAAACGGAATGAAATCTTGCCATTTGCAAGGACATAGATAGAACTGGAGGGTATTATGCTGAGTGAAATAAGTCAATCAGAGAAAGACATGTATCATTTGACCTCACTGATATGAGGAATTCTTAATCTCAGGAAACACACTGAGGGTTGCTGGGATGGTGGGCGGTGGGAGGGATGGGGTGACTGGGTGATAGACACTGGTGAGGGTATGTGCTATGGTGAGTACTGTGAATTGTGTAGGACTGTTGAATCACAGACCCGTACCTCTTAAACAAATAATACAATATATGCTAAAAAAAAAAAAAAAAAAAGAAGAAGAAGAAGAAGATAGCAGGAAGCGAAAAATGAAGGGGGGAAAAATGAAATCGGAAGGGGAGATGAACCATGAGAGACTATGGACCCTGAGCAATAAACTGAGGGTTCTAGAGGGGAGAGGGTGGGGGAATGGGTTAGCCTGGTGACAGGTACTAAAGAGGGCACGTACTGAATGGAGCACTGGGTGTTATACACAAACAATGAATCATGGAACACTACATCAAAAACTAATGATGTAATGTATGGTGATTAACATTATAAAATAATAAAACTAAAGGTACAATCCAGAAAAGAAAAAAAAAGAAAATTGCGGTAAGAAAGAGGAAGAAGTCAAAGATGATAGCCAAGTTTCAAATGGACACTGAGGCTTTCATCTGAGTGGGGAAACTAAAGAAGGTCTGAATGAAGGGAGCAATGTTTGATTACAAGATTTATCTTGAACATGCTGGCGGGGGTAGGGGGGGGAATGACTATGGAGCATCCAAGAGGAAATATTAACAAGATAGGGCATTTAAATAAGGAAAGCAGGCAAGTCCAGAGATCTGGTAATGAAAGAGGAGAAAGGTCCAGAGTGGTACTTTATACTTTGTCTGTCTTTGGAGAGTAAGACATGTGAAGGAAGAATTGGAGGTGAGAAGAGAGCAGTAGCAGTTTAAGTTTACATTCTTCAAACGATTGAGAAATTTTATCAGAAAACAAAAAGATTGACAACAATTGAGTTTGAGGCTGGTGATTATGAATGTATACTAATCTAGATTTGACACTTTCCAAGTTTCTCCAGCCATGCTTGGAAGTTTGAAGGCAAGAGCACAGGAAATAGATGGTAGGCTTTTTGCCAACAGGTGTATAAAGGGAAAATAAAGTATTAAATTTATTGATATCATTAACAATTACGTCTCTGCTGTATAAAGAGGGGAGTGAATACATGAAAAGGTGTTTTACTGTGACAAAATAGAGGGGTCATTGGAGAGGGTTTTTTTTATTTTAAAGATTTTATTTATGTGAGAGAGAGAGAGAGGGAATGAGCGCACACAAGCAGGGGAAGAGGCAGAGAGAGAGGGAGAAGCAGACTCCCCACAGAGCAGGGAGCCCAATGAGCGGCTCCAGGTGGGGCTTGATCCCAGGACTCTGGAATCATGACCTGACCCAAATGTAGATGCTTAATCGACTGAACCATCCAGGCACCCCAAGAGGATAGCTTTTCTAAATCAAAGAATAACCCTGTGCAATGGTTGAACAAGGGAACTGGAATAAGAGGTTGTGGTGACAGTTTAGGAACTTAAGTAATTTTGGAAATGAACAGGAGGAAATCAGGCAATTCTCCAGGGAAGGAGAGACCTCCTATGTGTGCATAGAAATATGAACTGTTGGTCTGATTAAAAAGGATGAGGGACACATTAGATTGGCTGGAGGGAAACGTGGATACACACTTAAGCAGAGTTTATTTACGATCCAAGAGGCAAATAACAGCCATTCTAGCTTCTTAAGCATATATATGGCTCCTTTTTAAATACAGGCTTTTATCTTCCTCTCCCCTTCACCCATTCCATCAGGAGTTGGGGAACAGGTATGACTATGAAGGGGTAACATGAGAGAATTTCTTTGTGGTGATAGAAAAGTTCTGTATCCTGACTGTGGTGATTGTTCATCAAATCTATATATGATAAACTTTCATAAAACCATACATCAAAAATTTTTGAAAGCATTTTTTTTGTTTTGTTTTATTTTTTTTATTATGTTATGTTAATCACCATACATTACATCATTAGTTTGTGATGTAGTGTTCCATGATTCATTGTTTGCATATAACACCCAGTGTTCCATTCAGTACATGCCCTCTTTAATACCCATCACCAGGCTAACCTATCTCCCCACCCGCTCCCCTCTAGAACCCTCAGTTTGTTTTTCAGAGTCCATAGTCTCTCATGGTTCATCTCCCCCTCCGATTTCCCCCCCTTCAATCTTCCCTTCCTGCTATCTTCTTCTTCTTTTTTTCTTTTTTTATAACATAAAATGTATGATTTGTTTCAGAGGTACAGGTCTGTGATTCAATAGTCTTACACAATTCACAGCACTCACCATAGCACATACCCTCCCCAGTGTCTATCCCCCAGCCACCCCATCCCTCCCACCCCTCATGAAATTCATTTAAGATCTGTACTCAAGTAATAGTATTGTATCAATGTCAAATCCCTGTTTTTTATGATGTACTATGTTTATGTAAGATGTTCTCACTGGGGACAGCTGCGTGAAGGGTACCCAGGAAATTTCTCTACTATTTGTGCAACTTCCCATGAAGCTTAAACTATTTCAAAAAAATGTAACCACAAAAAACTCTTTAAATAGAACAATAAATAAATATAGCCTTATAAAAACACGTTAAAAACCTAACGATATTAAAACTGAACTTGCTACTTGTATTGGAGGGTGGAAATGTATGTAGTAATTCAAAATCAATGCCATAAAGAAGGAAAAGTAATGCATAACAATACAAAATAGAAAAACAGAATAACTCCCTAGACATGTTTACAGGAAATAAAAGAGGACTGTAAATGTTCACATTGTCAAATTGTTAACATAACAATTTGAAAGGAATAGTTGTGAAAATTAACCAAAATACCAACAATATAAGGCAAAATATGTTAGCTGTAGGAAATTTTTGCTGCATTCCCTCCTTGGTAGACCAGTAACACAGATCCATAGCTGAGTTTTACAACTTCGCAAGAGAAAAACAGTTAATCAAGTCTTCTCATGTACATGGTGGATTTTCGGCAAGGGGAGAATAAGATTTATAGCAATTTTGGCTAAATGAATAGAAGTCTAAAAGTTAAAAGAACTAAAATGCACAGGAAATGAAACTAAATAATTGGGATGAAAAGATGTCATGAATTGTAAATGAGATTTGCTTTGAGGAGCTGACTCACACATGCAAAACTTTCCATGAAAACTTGGAATAAAATAGAACATAATTTCACTTATGAAGAAAAGTCTTATTTTTTGTCTAATGCCACTTGGATAATTATGAAAAGGACAGAGTAATTTCTATATACCTCTTTGAATTGTAAGACTTTGATATTAGGACACAAATTTGGTTTTGGAAATAATCATACATTTTAATTTTTTTCCTCTTTTATAATAAAGGTAAAGGCATGGTTAAGGAGAATATCAGAAAAGAAAGAAGTTGATTTATAATCAACATATATAGAGAGAAGCAACCTCTCATTTTCAAATAAAAATATTTCATTCTAAGCAGTTTTATCCTTTATTCTAGAAAAGAGAGATCTGTCAACTTTAGTAGGTTCTCCAGGCATCAGACCAAATCCCTCATCACAGAGAATGGGAACATTCTTTTCGCTTCACCCCATTCCAATTCCCCCCAGTCCTGTCCATGCACACATATTCACACCTTTGTCAGCCCGTGTATACACAGGTAAGCGTACATTCACAGACTCATAAGAGACCAGATCAGAAAAAGCAAGTGGGAAAACAAATGAAACTCTTAAAAGACAACTTAGGTTAAATGCCAACCTTGTTATTAGACAGACATGCTTTCATTAATGAAATCCCTCGTTAAGGGACCTGCTACCTCTTCAAATATTAACCCTTACATACATATAATGTGCAAACATTCATTTACCACCATTTACCCATCACTCTATTTAGAAAACACAAGGTTTCCTAATGAAATTTTAACTATTTGTACTGGTGTATGTGCACATATGACTCAGGGGCTTGTGTATTTGCTGTAAGGATAATATACTGTCTTTGTACTCTCTTGAATGACTGTTATTGGGATTTATGAAGGAAGATACTATCTGAAGAGAGACTGGCGTCCTTCCAAATCAGGAACAAAATGTGCCAGAAATACTGCAGTAGGTCTTTTCCCGATGTTCCTGAGGAAGCTAACATTTTAGAAAATAGTTCTAAAATAAGCACTTCCACAAATTTCTATCAAATTGAATCATTAAACTATGTCCACTCAAATTTGCTTACATCCCCAGAATTCTTCCTATGTCCACATTCTTCTCATTCTCTCTTTGAATGTGTTAAGATCATAGAACTTAAAACTCCCTACTATTGGGTGCCTGGGTGGCTCAGTGGTTAAGCGTCTGCCTTCGGCTCAAGTCATGATCCCAGGGTCCTGGGATTGAGTCCCTCATCAGGCTCCTTGCTCGGCAGGAAGCCTGTTTCTCCCTCTCCCACTCCCCCTGCTTGTATTCCTGCTCTCACTATCTCTCTCTCTGTCAAATAAATAAATAAAATCTTAAAAGAAAAACAACTCCCTACTATTAATATCAAAGTGCTTTAGAAAAAAAAGCAATAATATTTATTCTGTGTTTTCATTTGGCTCCCCTGTGTAAAATCCCTGGCCAAGTGGCTTTCCTGCCTCTGCTTGATTTACTTTCTATTAATGACCTCCTTACAATAGCTCTAATAATTAGAAAACAAAATACCACTTTTACAAAAATGCGCCTTTTAGAATATCCATGATTCGGTGCCAGCCCTCTATTGTGGAACCACACAGAGTAGATTCAGTCCCTCATCTGTAAAAGAAACATATGTCTTCTTCTGTAATAGTGAAGTCACATTAACAGCAGCAAGGGGGCACCTGGGTGGCACCTGGTGGATTCTCCCTCTCCTTCTCCCTCTGCCCCTCCCCGCTTGTGCGCTCACTCTTAAAAAACATAACAACAGAACAGAACAGAACAGAACAGAACAACACTACTGGCTTTTGAGTTCGCATTTATAAAGCAGGAGATCTACTCATTAAAAGTTCTCACCCTATGGATTTAGGGGAGTCCTGACACAGGTGACGTGGTTTCAGGCGCTCCTCCATGCTTGTTTGTTCACCACCCTGTTCTGGAGGTTTCTGACTCCTCGCCTTAGTTTGCCAAGTACCTCACTGTCACTTCTCGGCAACAATGACTTCCTTCTGCATTCTGAACCAGAATAATTACAAAATAAGTTAATAATAGTAATAGTAATAATAACAAATCTACATTTAAAAAAACCTTCTCTACCCTTTCAACATAATGCTTTCCACTGGTGTAGGGATGTCATGTGGGACTATGTAGACAAGACTTCAACAATCCTCTGGTAAATTTGGTCTCCAAAAGGAATAATTATTAAAACTCTCTTCCTAGGGCGCCTGGGTGGCTCAGTTGGTTAAGTGACTGCCTTCGGCTCAGGTCATGATCCTGGAGTCCCTGGATCGAGTCCCGCATCGGGCTCCCTGCTCGGCAGGGAGTCTGCTTTGCCCTCTGACCCTATCTCCTCTCATGTGTTCTCTCTCATTCTCTCTCTCTCAAATAAATAAATAAAATCTTTAAAAAAAAAAAAAAACAGCTCTCTTCCTAGGAGCATCAAATATTTGTCCACTGTCCTGAAGGCTGGCTAGGATTCGCCATGCCATCACATCTGGTTCATTACACATATTATTTCAGTTCCTCTCCCCAGGCAATCATACTTCTTTCTTCCTAATCATCTGAAACACATGCACACCAAGTAATGCAAATGGCTGAGTATAAATCAACCAATCCTAATATGACACCAGGTTCACACAGACATATCTGAATTCCCATTAGGTAAAAATGAGGCCAGATTTATGATAGAATATTTTCTCTTCTGCTGTCTAATTGTTTCTTGTTTCTTTGAGTATCCCTTACAATCCTACTAAAACTTTTTTGGACATTAGGCTTTGTTTCATTATTTTGTTTCATATTACCATTAGGACATGATCAATGTCTCCAAAATAAAAACAAAGTAAGTTCTAGCTCATTGTGAAGGTATCAAACCACGGTTTCACATACTGGATAAGAACGGGAGCTCTGGTGTCCCACTCTCTGGGATAAACTCTAACTCCGCAAGTAAGAATAGCCCTTATCGCTCTCTTTTTTTTTTTTTTTTTTTGGCATTTGGCACAAGAGTACAAATTTAGGCCCCTGACCCCTTGACCTGCCCCACAGTTTTTCCCACACCTTTCTCTATTCCCTTACCATAAAAGGCCCAAAGAGCATGTGCATAGGTGTGGACAGCCCAGTCCCCACATCCAAGCTCTATTTCCTCAACCCCATCTCCTAATTCAGCCAGTATTCAGCCACCCTCAGCACCATCCAGGCCTGTGGGTGCATACACTGCAAGCACAGTCTACCTTGCAGAAGATGGATCAGTAACTGAAGAAGCATGTTAGGGATCATGTGGAAAAGGAATTTTAGAGTCAATAGTATGAAGAGTATGGTCTTACCCACTGCAAGCCTAAAATTGCCAAGGGCATAGCCCAGTATATGATTATAATACCCTCTTACTAAACGTTATCCTTGTTATTTTCATTCAATTATTCAAATATATGACCACAACCTATTTTATAGTTATGAAAAGCAAAAGAAAATGGAGCAGTAACTTTTGCTACATTGTTTTACTTCTATATTTTTAATTTCCCTCATCTCTCCTAACCACTTAATACTTTAAGTCTTGAAGGCAACTAAACAAAACCAAAAAGCCGTATGTCCTGGAACCATCACATACTAAAATTTGCCAATGTCAGTTGCATCCTAATCATCACTCAGCAGCATTTTTTTTACTTCTAAACTCAGTTCCCCACGGTGTGTGCAATAACGACTCCTTAATTTTAATGAGCTTCCTTCCCCAAAGCTGTGCCCCAACGCCACTCTCTGTTCTCTAATACCCTTTCATGCAGTGCCTTAACCACTCCACTTCCCAGTCCTGTGCCTATAAACTTACCTGAAGCTTCCCCTAATTTCTTCCTGCTTTCTAGATTGCTTTCATGCTCCTTAGCAACCTAATTCTCAACAACAGTGTTCTAGATCCTGGCTCTTTAGCCTCCTCCAAGATATTGCTCTCTGTAAATCCTCACACACTGTTCTTTTCTCCCTTCCCATTCAACACTTAGATATATTAAAACTCTCTTCTTTCAAGAAGAAAAGCTCCTTTACTCTTCTAGCCATAATACCATTTACTTCTTTTAAATACAAGCATCTTGGAATGTAGTCTATGCACACTGCCTCCATATCCTTTTTCACATTTCTTTTTACCCTGGATTATCTGGTTTCTGTTCCTTTTCAACTATACACTCCAGTTAAAGTCATCAGAGACTTTGTAATTGTTATACTAATTCTTCTATTTCATTATTTTATTGACCTCTCTACAGCATTTCACACATTCAATACTTTCTTATATCTTCAACTTTTCCCTCCCTTGAATTTTGTGCCATGATTTGATTCTAGCTTTTTTTTTTTTTAACCCTTATTTCTTTCTTATATGCCTTCTTCCATCAGTATCTCAAATTATGGTAGTTTCAATGATTTAGTCTATTTTCTTTAAAGAATTTCTTCTCGAGTCATCTTTTATTCCCCTGTGGCTTCCAAAATATATATTGTTAGTTTATATCTTTGACTAAATTCCAAATTCCAATATTCAACTGTTTTTTTGTTTGTTTTTTGTTTTTCTTTTTTTGTTTGTTTGTTTTTACTATGTTAGCCAAGAAGTAAGAAAATATCTCAAATGTTCATGGTGAAAATGAAATCACTAACATACCCAATCAACTGTATCTTCTCTAATAGTATTATGGGCAATTTATCAGCCACTCTGATAGAATTTAACAGTAAACAGTAAATGCAATTCAGGTTTATTTCTCCTTGAGTGAGTTTTGGTAAGCAAATACTTAAATATGATACCAAAGCATGATACAAAAAATAATGAACTGATAAACTGCAATTCATAAAAAATTAAGAACTTCTGTTCTTTTTTTTTTAAGGCTTTTATTTATTTGTCAGAGAGAGAGAGAAAGCAGGCACACAAACACAAGCAGGGGGAGCGGCAGGCAGAGGGAGAAGCAGGCTCCCCACTGAGCAAGGAGCCCTGACTCCTGCCTTGATCCCAAGCGGGGCTTAATCCCAGGACTCTGAGATCATGACGTGAGCCAAAGGCAGACACCTTACCGACTGAGCCACCCAGGCAACCCAGAACTTCTGTTCTTATAAAGACATGGTTATGGGAGAGAGAGAGAAAAAAAAAAAAAAAACACTCACATACCAGATTTAAATATTTGCCAGCCATATATATCTTAGGAAACCCTTATAGCCAGAATAAAGAACAGTCAAAACCAAAAAATAGGTAATCAACCCAAATATATGGACAAAGAATTTGAACACTTTGAAGAAAATATCCAGATAAGTAGTTGTTTTATAGATTCCTTAAGATTTTCTTAAGCAGTCATACCATTTTAGAAGAAAGCTAGTTTTCTTTCTTTCCAATACTTTTGACTTTTACTTTTTATTGCCTTATTGCGATGGCTAGAATCCTCAATAAAATTTTAAATATGAGAGGTATGATCCTAATTCCTTGCCTTATTCTTAATCTTCTGGACTTATGAGCTTATTACTTCAATTTGTAAGTAGTTTGTGAGATATTTTGAGTTTGATTCAATCACTCTTTTTAGACTCCAATGATGATTTTCTAACACTGATTTCTCCTGTATTTATTAACTGGCATTCTGTTGTAAATAAATGTTATTTTATATTATTATGGATTCAAAAATTTTATTTTATAGTGGCAAGAACTAAGTCACTGAAGCAAAAATTACCAATATTGTAACAATTAGCATCACATGCCTAATTCAAAGCAGCAGTAAGAAAGGCAATTTCACCTTTGCTGTTTTCATGCAAAAATGACTAAAATAATTATGAGGAAACAGCAGGCACACCATTTGATGAATATTTTACAGAATAACTTTACCACACAATATCAAGATGAAGAAAGACAAAGAAAAGATGAGGAACCCAGGGGAAGCCTACCAAATATTTAAAGAAGAATTTATACCTATTATTCTGAAACTGTTCCAAAAAATAGAAATGGAAGGAAAACTTCCAAACTCATTCTTTGACACCAGCCATACCTTGCTCCCCAAAGCAGACGAAGACCACACTAAAAAGGAGAATTACAGACTAATATTCCTGATGAAGATGGTTGCAAAAATTCTCACCAAGATACTAGCAAATAGGATCCAATCCAACCGTACATTAAAAGGATTATTCACCACAACCAAATGAGACTTATTCCTGACTGCAGAGGTGGTTCAACACCCACAAATTAATCAATGTGATATGCCAGATTAATAAATGAAAGGACAAAAACCATATGATCCTCTCAATAGGTGTAGAAAAAGCATCTGACAAAATACAGCATCTTTTCTTGATAAAAACCCTCCACCATGTAGGGATAGAGGGAACATACCTCAGTATCATAAAAGCCATATACAAAAGACCCACAGCTAATATCATCCTTAATGGGGAAAAACTGAAAGCTTTTCTCCTAAGGTCAGGAACATGACAGGGATGTCCACTCTCACCACTGTTGTTCAACATAGTACTGGAAATCTTAGCCTCAGCAATCAGACAACCAAAAGAAATCAAAGGCATCCAAATCAGCAAAGAAGTTAAACTTTCACCCTTTGCAGACAACATGATACTCTAGAAAAGCCAAAAGACACCACAAAAAAATTGTTAGAATACAGGAATTCAGCAAAGTTGAGGGATATAAAATTTATGCACAGAAGTCAATTGCATTTCTGTACACTAATGATGAAGCAGAAGAAAGAGAAATGAAGGAACTGATCTCATTTACAATTGCACCAAAAACCATAAGATGCCTAGGCATAAACTTACCCAAAGAGGTAATGAATCTGTACTCTGAAAACTACAGAACACTTATGAAAGAAATTAAGACACAAAGAAATGCAAAAACATTCCATGCTTATGGATTGGCAGAGCAGATATTGTTAAAATATCTATGCTACCTAAAAGAATCTACACATTCAATGCAATCTCTATAAAAATACCATCAGCATTTTTCCACAGAGCTGAAACAAACCATCCTAAAATTCGTATGGAACCAGAAAAGACCCCAAATACCAAAATAATGTTGAAAAAGAAAACCCACGCTGAAGGCATCACAATTCCAAACTTCGAGCTGTATTACAAAGCTGTCATCATCAAGACAGTATGGTACTGGCACAAAAACAGACACATAGATCAATGGAACAGAATGGAGAGCCCAGAAATGGACCCTCAACTCTATGGTCAACTAAACTTCAACAAAGCAGGAAAGAATATCCAATGGAAAAAAAAGACAATCTCTTCAACAAATGGTGTTGGGAAAACTGGATAGCTACATGCAAAAGAATGAAACTGGACCACTTACACCATACACAAAAATAAATTCAAAATGGATGAAACACCTAAGTGTGAGACAGGATCCATCAAAATCCTAGAGGAGAACACAGGCAGCAACCTCTGTGACCTCAGCCACAGCAACTTCTTACTAGAGACATCCCCAAAGGCAAAGGAAACAGTCAACAAAACTAAAAGGCAACCTATGGAATGGGACAAGATATTTGCAAATGACTTAATCAAAAGGGCTAGTATCTAAAATTGATAAAGACCTTATCAAACTCAACACCCAAAAAACAAAAAATCTGGTCAAGAAATGGGCAGAAGACATGAACAGACATTTCTGCAAAGAAGACGTACAGATAGCTAACAGACACATGAAAAAAATGCTCAACATCACACAACATCAGGAAAATACAAATCAAAACCACAGTGAGGTAACACCTCATACCCATCAGAATGTCTAAAATTAACAACTCAGGAAACAACAGATGTAGGTGAGGATGTGGAGAAAGGGGAACCCTCTTACACTACTGGTGGGAAAACAAACTGGTACAGCCACTCTGGAAAACACTATGGAGGTTCCTCAAAAAGGTAAAAATAGAGCTACCCTACAACCCAGCAATTGCACAACTAGGTATTTATTCAAAGGATACAAACAGTGATTTGAAAGGGCACATGCACCCCAATGTTTATAGCAGCAATGTCCACAATAGCCAAAATAGAGAAAGAGCTCAGACGTCCACTGATGGATGAATGGTTAAAAAAGATGTGGTATGTATGTATGTATGTATGTGTATGTGTATATATGTGTGTAATGGAATATTACTCAGCCAACAAAACAATGAAATAAATGAAATGTTGCCATTTGCAAGGACACAGATGGAACTAGAGGGAAATATGCTAAGCAAAATAAGTCAGAAAAAGACAAATACCATATGATTTCATATAGAATTTAAGAAACAAAACACAAGAATATAGGGAAAGGAAAGGAAAAAGAAGATAAAAACAGAGAGGGAGGCAAACCATAATTAACTCTTAACTCTAGGAAACAAACTGAGGGTTGCTGGAGAGGAGGTGGGTGGGGGGATGAGGTAATTGGGTGACGGGTATTTAGAAGGGCACTTGATGCAATGAGCACTGGGTGTTGTATGTAACTGAGGAATCTCTAAATTCTACCCCTGAAATTAATGATATACCATATGTTAACTAAGTTGAATTTAAATAAAATATTTTTAAAAAATAAAATATAAGTGGGAAGGTTCCTCATCTTTTCTTTAAAAGGAGACTAAACCAGGGGTACCTGCGTGGCTCAGTGGGTTAAGCGGCTGACTCTTGATTTTAGCTCAGGTCATGGTCCGTGGTCATGATCTCAGTCGTGGGATGAAGCCAGGCTTCTGGCTCTGTGCTCAGTAGGGAGTCTGCTGGATATTCTCTCCCTATTCTTTTCCCTCTGCCCTACCCTGCTCTCATGCAGGGTATAAATACATAAATCTTTAAGAGGAGACTAAGCCCATATTACTATAAAATATAATGTATCTCCATTAACTGAGTCAGATCTTGGAAAAATATCCACAAAAGATATTAGAATCGCCAAAATGCAACAGTGATTGTTGACTTGACTGTGTCATTTAAATCTATCAATGTTGTATTCTCTAATTTTTATAATTGAAAAACTGTGTTTATGTAAGATCATGTATTTGTTCATAATACAAATCTATTTAGGAGTAGAGGGTCATATCTTTAATCTATTCTCAAATTGTTTTGAAATATGTAATATACATAGAAATATGTATATGAGCAAAACAAGTAATTGGTGAAATTTGGAAAAATATGGCAATTATTATTAAACCTTATAAGTTAAAATAGTATGAAAATAAAATTTAAAAATTGAATAAATTTCCATGAAACAGGGAGGAATTTTATTTAAAACACCAAAAAAGGAGACACAAGTGATACCCTTTGATACAGAGTGAATTCTGAAATCTATTCTTGTGCAATTTTTTGATGATACATCTCTCTTTTACTATCTGTATTTCTATATATTTTTCTCTTTCTACATAAATATTTTGTTTTGTACATGTATTTTACATATAAAATCCATTATAGAAAACATTCACAAGATCTAATTATTTAAAGCTTTTTCATCATTAAATTCATTTTTTCTGATATGTTGGCTTTGAAATATATTATTCTTTAGGTGCTCAGACACCAGATACCATTTCATAAATTTTACATATACACATTTATAATTTTCTTAAAGCACTTTTATTTGGCACACCAAAATCACCCCATGAGAACTGCCTAATAATTCTTCCAATGTGGAGTAGGTTATAAAGTATTATAAATCTTAAGAACTATAAATTTTAATTCTGAAATTTTTATCCAAAAAAAAAAAAAAACGACTGGACTCAAATTTTATCTTTTTAAGGAACTTGACAGATTAGCTGAATTTACCAGATTTCAAATGGTTTCAGAAAATATATATATTTTTTATGTCATTCAGATACCAGGCCAGAAAAACCCACAGGAAACTGTCATTTTTCTTATCTGTTTCCTGTAGCAAAATTTTACAAGTGAACATTACTCTTAAACATAATTTTATCTTTTATATTCACTCATGACTCTAGGGAATAATTATCTATATACAAAACTGTCCGTAACAAAATTGACACAGAATTTTTGGCTACTTCTTTCAATTCAGAATGGTTGAGATTTTCCAACAGAATATTTTAACGTGACAGTTTACAATATAAATTGAATATGGAGACCTGAAAAGTACTTCTTTTTTTTCCCTTTGGGAATGTAATATTTCAAGTTAGTAAAATAAAGTTTAAAAATATATTTAACTATGACATTTTTTTCCCTTTTAGATGCTGAAATTGAAACAAATGTGTCAGAAATTGAAAGCTTTTTACTTGTCAAGAGTTACAACACAGATGCCTAACACAGTTAATTGATGAAAATTGGCTTATAATCTAGTACTCACTTATTCAATTACTTTTAGTTTATATGTCTGCTACTTTGTTTAGTATGAAGACTCTCTAGGCCTAAATTGTGAGACACGATCATAAAAACTTTTTGAAAAATATTTATTCTACTATGATTATTTGTATTTATTTGCAAACTTTTTTCTATCCTAGTTAATGACTTTTTTGGTTACATATTTGGAATAGTATGTTAACATTAGAACTATGCATTTATCATACAATTACAATTCACAAAGTCCTGAGCTCCTCATCTTGAGTTTAATTTCTCACCTTTCCTCATTCCAAGCATGCAATGGTTTATGTGGTATTTACATTTAATTTGAAATTTAATAAAATGAGTACTAAATTAGGGACAGAAAATATAACTTGCACTTTCTTTGAAAGCAGAAAATAATGTATTCCACTGAACAGCTGGGTAACTTTCATGCTTTATGCAAATTAGTTTAAAAGTAACAAAAGTAGAGAAAATGTGAGTGGATGACAATTTCAAAGTGCAAATGAATGCAAATTTTCTGCACATTAAAAAATGTGTGCATGCACTTATTTTTTTAAAAATCTATTTTACAATCTTTAACAGAAAACAGGATCTTTATACTTTTGCTGCTTAACTACAGGAGATCCAGCTAGGAAATATAGTATTTTCAGCTGGAAACAGAATAAAAACATGAACTATATCATCCTGAATATACAAAATAAAGAGAAATGTGGGATCATAATGGAAATACAAATCCCACTTAGTGTTTTAATCTTGCAGAAAACATAAATAACATTTTATTTTTCATTTTAATATCTGATCCATTCTCCAGCAAGCGTCTCTGTCTCCAAAAGGAAATAATCTTGACAGTTCCATTAATCGTTATTACATTGTGAAATCAATGTTACATTCCTAGGTCCTCCATTATGTCTCATACATCATTTTTCTCATTCTATAAATACAAAACAATGCAATTATACTTTTTAAATGACATTTAAACAGATCTGATATTCAACATTCTAATTACCCGTATTTTTATTTATTTATTATTATTTTTATTTTTAAGATTTTATTTATTTGACAAAGAGACACACAGCGAGAGAGGGAACAGAAGCAGGGGGAGAGGGAGAAGCAGGCTTCCTGAGGAGCAGGGAGCCCGAAGTGGGGCTCGATCCCAGGACCCTGGGATCATGACCTGAGCTGAAGGCAGCCGCTTAATGACTGAGCCACCCAGGCGCCCCTAATTACCTGTATTTTTAAATTATGCAATACATATGTATCACATCTAGACAACTTGCATACACTAGATGTAGATCACTGTAATTTTAACATTCCTTTATTGATTTAGATCTTTTTCATATATTGAGTTTTCTTGGGGTAGATGTTTATAAAAAGCTAGAATACTGCCTTAAAACATGTCAAGAAAATTGTAAGTTTGCCTCAATCTGTAGTATTTCTACTATTACATATTGAGATTAATGGTTAATGTTAATGTAGAATCAGATAAGCAGAATAAATAAAATCAATTTTGTACATTTTCCATGCCCCAACAGTAAACACTACCATCCCATATGTATCCATTTTTTTTTTTTAAAGATTTTATTTATTTATTTGAGAGAGAGAGAATGAGAGACAGAGAGCAAGAGAGAGAAGAGGGTCAGAGGGAGAAGCAGACCCCCCGCTGAGCAGGGAGCCCGACGTGGGACTCGATCCCGGGACTCCAGGATCATGACCTGAGCCGAAGGCAGTCGCTTAACCAACTGAGCCACCCAGGCGCCCTGTATCCATTTTTTTAAGAATCATATGTATCCAGTTTTTAATTTTGCTTAATTTGAAATAAACACTGTATTTTATTTATTTATTTATTTATTTATTTTTTAAAGATTTTATTTATTTGACAGAGAGAGACACAGCAAGAGAGGGAACACAAGCAGGGGGAGTGGGAGAGGGAGAAGCAGTCTTCCCACGGAGCAGGGAGCCCAATGCGGGGCTCAATCCCAGGACCCTGGGACCATGACCTGAGCGGAAGGCAGACACTTAATGATTGAGCCACCCAGGTACCCCAACACTGTATTTTTAAAAGAAACAAATGGTGAGGAAACAATCTGCTTTCTCTGATCATTTTCAGTTATTCCTAAATAACATAAATTTCATTTTATGTTATCAAATATTCAGTCCTTGAGTCTAGTAGTTATATATTCATTGCTCAACTATTTCAAATATGCTTAAGACAAATTTAGGAAGTAGTATATCTAAACCCATACCAACAAAATAGTATATTGAAAATGATTAAATGCTCACCAAAAGATCGAATCATGACATCATGGGATATTCATATTTTCATGTTCCTGATCCATGGAGACTTGATAAAGGAGTTCTAGGATTCACACAGAAGTAAAATGGTAGCTCAACATCTAAATATGCATGCCCCCAAAATAAAATGTCATTTTGCCTGGGATGCTTTCCATAGTTGGGTTTGCTAATCTGTCCTTTGCTTCTAAATACTTTAATACTTCTGCTTTGTATTGTAATTTGTTTACATATCTGTCTGTGTCACTCGACAATGAGTTCCAACCAGCACTGGGGATAGAAATAAGTTATCAGAGACCAAGGAGCAGGCTTAATTTGTCTTTATAAGTACAGAATTCCCTGCCAAAATGATCTTTCCAAAAACACAAATTTAATAGTTTCATCCTTCTATTGCAGATACATTCAGTGATTTCTCATATAATCTACAGTTTAGCATGAAGTCTAGCTTCATGGTCTAGCTCTAACCTCAATCCCAAACCTCTGCCCAGAGTAACTGTTACCTTTAGCTCTATAAAACTACCATTAAGTACACTGACCTCTCAGGACTGTTTCACACTTGACATAGGATGCCAGAGATCTAAGCTTCAAAAGGCCCTCAAACTTCATCTAATGCAAGAAGTTCTTCACTGCACAAGATTCAATCAATCTGGAGCAAACACAATCGCCTCTTTTCACACCTACTCTTCCATCCTTCTCTTTTCCTCAAAGTTAATCACTGCTGAGACTTTGTATTTGAAGTCTATAAAAAGGAAATGAAGTATCAAATATATATTTAAACTTATTGGAATTATTTTAATATTCTACTTCTGAAGACTTACTTGTTAAATATAAGGCAAATATTGGCCATCAAATCGTTTTTGTATTTAAATTGTCCTTAATGTGTAATTTGCAGTATAAATGTTTTCTTTCTGAAGACCTCTTTTCCTTACTGCTGCTAAGAATACCCTAAATTAGTTAGGCCCTCTTTAACCTCACAATTTTATTTAATGATTTGCTATATAGTTTTCTGCTATAGTCATAGTTTTTTGTTTTGTTTTGTTTGTTTTTTTGCATTCACAATTTTAGCCCCTTGAAGTTTTGTGGTAATTTTAAAATCATTTTTGATCCCTAATTTCACCCCACCCATTGATGAATAATTTATCTTTCTTTCCATTGGTATGAAATATAAATTTTTCTTACTTTATATACTCATATTACATGCATCTTCTGTACATACATAATTTCATTTTTTAAGTTTACCATAGCATAAAAACATGGTTTCATTTGGCTATTAGAATAGGTCTGTCTTGTTTTATAGTTTTTGTTTTTTTTTAATTTTTTTTTTATTATGTTATGTTAGTCACCATGAAGGAGCCAAGATGTTTTGTAGTTTTTAAATTCTTCTTGCTTACTAATTACCTCTCCCACAAGAACTTGAGAATCAATGTGTCAGGTTTTGTTAAAAAATCCTTTTATAGTTTTCACTAGGATTGTATACATTAACTTGGTAACAATAGTTATTTTTACCATACTGGATTTCTTCTCAAGGAAGATGATTCAGGTGCTTCTTAAGATTTCTTAAGATAAAATAGGGACACCTGGGTGGCTCATTCGGTTAAGCGTCTGCCTTTGACTCAGGTCATGATCCCAGGGTCTTGGGATCAAGTCCCACATCGGGCTCCTTGCTCAGTAGGGAGACTGCTTCTCCCTCTGCCTGCCACTCCCTCTGCTTGTGCTCTCTCTCTCTCTTTCTATCTGACAAATAAATAAAATCTTAAAAAAAAAATTTCTTAAGACAAAATAGTGCTTAAGTTAAAATGATCAATAAATTTGACATGTTAATAAAAATACAGAAGTGAAATATAGCTACCTCTGCATAGATAACAAGTATATAATTATATAGATATATTCATACATAGAAATATATCTAAATTTAAATTTATATATAATTTTTGTACATGTACATATACAGTTTTGTTTCCAGGTTATATAGTGATCCTATATAAAATGAGAAATATTCTTTCTCTATTTTCCAGAAGATTTTGTACAAGATTGTACTAAGTTATCCTTTGCAAGTTTGTCAGAAATTTTCAAGAATCATCTAGACGTGGTGTCTTCTTTATACCAAAATTTGTAAGTAATGATTCAACTTTTTAAATATACAATTATTCATGTTCTAGTTCTTGAGTCAATGCCAACTTTTTTTTCTTTTAGGAAGCAGTTCTCCATGTGTAAGCATTTAACTTCATGATGTAATATTGTAGCTTTAAAATTTGTAGTTCTCTCATAAATAAAAATTTGAGCATATTTCCTCATTTCTCTTGGATTTTGTGTTTTAGCCCATCTTGCAAAGTTTATCTGTTTTGTAAGTCTTTTCAAATTTGTATTTAGCTTTATCTCCATTCTAGTTTTCTCTATCACTGATCCTTGCTGTAATTTTTATTTTATTCTTTTTTCTACATTTATTTTATTATTTCATTTTATTCACTGGCATTCCATTTGTAATATATCTATTTCTAACTTAAGATCTTCATCAAGTTGATAATTTTCAACTTTTAAATATAATAACTTTAAATATAATAGTATCAGATTTAGATTTCACTTGAAACTTTTGTTTCTACTGTATTCCAAATTTTTGATACGTATTTGTTTTATCACTATTCTAAAATTTTTACACTTTTATTAGAATTTCTTCTTTGACCCTTGAGTATTGGGAAGATCTTTTTCAATTTCCAAAAATAGGTCATTTTATAATTTAGATTTTTTTAAAAAAACACCTAAAATTGTGGTCAGAGAATGTGGTCTTTGTAATAGCTAATATTTGATATTAGTATATGATTTGTTATGCCATTGATTTTGTGAATATTTAAGTGCATGGGAATAATGTTCGATGTAGACATCTACTTATGTCCATTAAACAAAGCTTATAAACTCTGTCGTTCAAGCCTTTTGTTACATTGGTGGTGTTTTATCTCCCACAGAGGTCAGTAATTGAGAAAGATGCATTTTTTTTTCTTGTAGTTTTATGAATTTTATATATTTTGAGTCTATTTTGTTTGATACATACACGTTCAGAAGTTTTATGACTTGTTTTGAAATGGATTTGTATCATTTTTTATTAATCCTATTTCAAAGGATTTTTTTCCTAAGTATTTTTGTCTTCATATAACTACAGTAGCTGTCAGTTTGTGATATATTTTTCCATATTTTTACTTTCATCCTTGCCAGTTCTTTATGCTTTAGAGGAGTCTTTGGCAAATAACATTTAGTTGCTTTTTAAATGGATTAAAATTATAACAGTTTTCAACAATCTTACCCTCTAAGTTTAGTCCACTTACATTTAATATCTTAAAGGATCTTAATGTAAGAAATGGCAATAGATAAGTTTAAAATGCTTTTAATTCCTAGAATATATTCAGCATGATGAGGATGCCTATTTTAATATACCGACTTATTATGATAATTCTGAAATTTACAATTCTTTAAAAAGATATAGTTGTATTTTCTTTTTCTTTCTGTTATGGGCTGAACTGTGCTCCTCCAAAATTTATATGTTGAGGTCCTAATACCTTGTATGACTAATTTAGAAACAGAGCCTTTAAAGAACTGATTAAGTTAAAATGAGGTTATTAGGTTGGGCCCTAATCCCAGTTGACTATAAGATAATTGTTAACTTGATATTGGGATGTCTAAATCGATTTTCTAAGTTGTTTTTCATGTGCTTCATCCTGTCTTCCCACATTCTAGAAGAATACACTTAAAATAAAACCAAGTGTTCCATTTAGCCACTTTGAGACTTTTGTTTGGTAACAATGAATATTTAAGGCTTTGTTATACAAGGATTTTATACCCACATAATTCAAAATTCAGAAGTTTAATAGAGTAAAAAGTGAAAATTCTCCTAGATCTGATTTTTATACACCTAGGTTCCTGACCCCAAGGCAACCAATGATGTCATTTTGCATTCTCCAGTAATATTTTTAAACACACACATGCATTCGTATTCCCTAACTCTTTAGCCATTATGGTAATATCTCACAAGTATAGTCTATGATAACCTATTTTTTTTTATTTATTTAATAGGTCTTGGAGAGTTTCAGAATTTAAAATATTTTTTATATTTTTATAGAGACATTATTCCATCATGTAAATAATTTTCTTTTTTTATTCATTTAAAAAGATGTTTTTTACAAGTAAAACGTATATATTTTAGATTTACAACATGATATTTTGGTATTTGTATGCCAAATTTGTATACCAAGTATACATTGTGAAATGCTTACCACCACCAAACTTATTAACATATCCATCACTCCCTATAGTTACTATTTTTTGTGTATGTTGTGAGAATACTTGAGATCTACTCTCAGTGAATTTCAAGCATATATTGTTATTTTTTTATTATTATGTTCAGTTAGCCATCATGTGAATAATTTTCAAGTCTTGTCTTGATGGACTTTTTGGATATTTCTAATAATTTGTTACTACATACAAAACTGCAACAACTAAGTTTTGACAAACCATTTTTAACATTGATCAGTAACTATGATACTGAAAAGTACATCACTATGAAAGGATTTTTTTTTTTTAATTATTCAAGGTACTGGAACGTCTTGCTAAGAAAATTTAGGTAATTTAAGTTTTCCTAACATTAAGTAATACTGAAATGTTAATTATTCAAATAACACTAAACCCAGTGTAATATGGACTGTGTAACAGTATAGGTCTTGTGATTTTTGCTATCACTGGACCCTGACAAAATACCTGGTATATAGTAACCACTTAACCAATATTTCTGAATGAATAAACACATTAGAACATATACATTAAAAACAACATATTTTTGTTTTTACCACTTTGCACTTATATTCCTTTCTATTATTGACTAACCTTACCATCCTGATTTTACATTGAAGAAAACACCCCTTCTTCAATCTTAGTCAAGGGGCTTAAAGTTGATTCCAAATCCACTTCTGGAGCAACCCATGTGGTTAAAATACAAGCAATAAAGCTTCTCATTACACTGGGCCCAGTGATTATTTCAATGATAAGTATTTGACTCAATCACATCCAGTGAGAGATGGTGAGACTTTTTCTTGGATTGCAAGGACAGCAGAGGTACTCTTCTAATAGGGTTTGAACATGGGATGAAACCAAGCTAAAGTTGCTACTGTGACTTTGAGATTATAAGGAGAGAACTTCTCTAAGAATGAAATATATGGAAGATGTGTGTAGCTGAGAGAATGAGAAAAAGCAGGCACTGAAGATATGTTAATCCTATGAACCTAAAATTCCTCTAATCAACTCAACCCCAGTATTTTTCAATTATTGTGTGCCAATAGATATTTAAGCCACTTTGATCTGAATTTCCTGTCATTTCCAAACACTTTAACAGATTCATGTATTCTTTAATGTAATATTTATCTCTGTTTAATCTTAGTAAATCCTTTTATATATCACTAATACATTTTCTTTTATCTTTTATTTTTTTTTTGTTCTTGGATAAAATTGCAAGGTTATTAGAGTATTAGCCTTTTCAAAATACTTTATTCTTTCTACTTGTTTTCCTTAGAATAATTTAATTACAGTATTTTTGGTTTCTTGATATGAGTATTTATTTAGTTCATTTGCTTATTTCATTTTAAATAGATTAATTTGAAAATCGAATGCTTGCATGAGAAAAACTTTCAAATCTATTCCATTAGTTTTGATACAAAATTATGCAATGACCGTTTTTTTCCTAAATAACCCTTCTCATTTGATTTTTTGAGTCATTAGTGATTACTTAGGACATTTATTTTAAAATTACTTGCATATATTTTGTGCACAGAGGTCAGTGTATGTAGCCTATATAGATTTTATGCTTTAAATATATTATAGTTCTTTGTATGTGAAAGTTTACTTTGGATGTGAAAGTTTACTATTGTTTCATAACCATTTAAAAAAGACAATATTAATTTATTTATAAGTCACAGCCCACTTGAAAACACATGAAAGTATAATATTATTACAATACATTAATGTCATAAAAACCCAACATTATGCTTAATGTTCTATATAGCTTTACTGTAGCAAATATAAAATTATTTAAAAAAAAGTTTGTACCAATGGTAAACTGAGTTTCCCTCAGCTTTAAATTTCTCAACTATAAATACTACTTAAATACCAGTTTTTATAAACCTTATACTGTGGTTTATAATTAAATATAAATCAAAATTTCATAAGATAACAGTTTTCAGAAAATACAGAACATTTCATGGGTCTTTTACATGAAGTTTGATGTGTGAATTTGAAGTGTTAAATAGATTTCTTTCTAATTGGAAATTTTAAGTATTTCTACTTCAGTTTTATTCAGTTGATAAAGAGAACTTATTTAAAACTATAAAACCTGCACTTTAAAGTATGATTACTAAGTATCTGTCTATAAATAATGCTTTAAGACATTTTTCCATTGTAAAAATTACTTAAAATTTTTATATATGTAGAAATTCATGTGTGTCAAATATGGCAATTGTAAAGTATTGAAAGACCATAATTTTGAAGACTGTCTCATTCTTGTGGTTTAGCTTACCCATTATATCAATTAATATGGTAATTTATCAAGAGACCAACAATGATAAAGGGGGAAAAAAAGTGGGGCAAAGGGAATAGGAGTAGATTTTCTAACAATTACAGTAGACAATATAACATTCATAATTGAATGAACACCACACTGTAAATAAAAAGCAGCTATGGACTATTTCAGTTTTGATTCTAGGAAGAATGAGTAATAATGTCCCCAGGAGTTAATGGGGCATTCACTGACTCATGAAAGTTTAGCAAGTGGAAATGAACTACTCATTTAGCATCCAAACCACTCTGAAGTGGTACTTGTGGATAAATAAAGCCATCCATCCATGGGGCTCAAATAAGATTTAGTATTGACTTTAGTATACCCTATCAAAAACCATCCAGGTGAATCATGACCTATTACTTTTCATAAGAAAGAATTTCAGAAATCTGAACAGAAGGAGTTAGCAATGCAAACAACTGAATTGTAACTTATACATTTGAAGATTTTCAAATATGTAAGCATAGGATAAATTATTTGAAAAGTATAACTATGTATCTGTACTATTTGCCTAGGGAATTGAGTTTATTGAAATAAAGCCCATCTTTCACATTTTTGTGAAATAGATGTGCTTGTTAAGTCATTTGCTCTTTCAGCTATCATTCATTTCATATATATGTGCACACACACATATACATATCATCTTATATGGTAATAAAATAATGGTTATATAAAAAGTAACTTGCAACATGGAGAAAATAAGTTTTAACAATACGAGGAATTCCATCTAGAGGTAACCTCCATAAAGCTTTGCTTCATTTTGTTGACATATATGCATACACATTTTATGATTATGCTCCCTCCATGATATTTTAAATCATGACTCTAACTGACTGCATTCATCTTCTTCTGATGGGTTTTTCTCTAAGAGTAAATTTACCACCACATTGTGAAATCTTATAATTTTCAGAGACAAGAGCCCTTTTCACTAAATGATAAAGAATTCGTTTTTGGGTGGCTAACAACCATGCAGACTGAGCCTCAATTACTAAATGAACTTTCCTAAATCTTCACTCATTCTGCTTACCAAATGTTTCTGCTTTAAAAATACAAAAAATCTACAGGAAATTTTGTCACAGATGAGAATCGTCCCGTGTGTGCACACATGTGTGCGTGTGAGTGTGTATTTATAGCTCAGCATAGGGTTCTTTTCATCAGTATTTCCTCACTCAGAAAGAGGATCAGTGTCCAGAGTTAATTTCTCCCAGCAGCTGAATTGCTACGGCTTGTTCTGAAAGGAGGCTCACTCACTCTTCTTGTACTGCTTTCAGGTTCACTGCACAATTTCAGGGCTCAATCTGCATAAGAATGCTACCTTGGCTGTGGGCCTGAAATATCAGTGGAATAAAGCTCTGACATCAGCTACTTTCCCTACTCAGAGTGTAATTGTGTTTTACAGAAACTATGCCTCCTGCTGGGGCTGGCTCCTCACAGTCCATGTATACAGCTTCACCAGCTAAAGATGGTCTTTGAAGGTCTTTGCTGGTCACAGCTCCACCCACACCTACAAATCCCAGGATTTATCAAAATGCTCTATCCTGGCTAGAATCTGCATCCATTTCTCCCTGTGGTTCTTTGTAATTCAACTGTCACCCAAGCCAGAAACCTTAGAAATACTATCCATAATTCCTGCCTTTTCTTAGCCATAGCCAATAATTCTATTCCCAAAATGCCTCTTGGATTCAATCCTTTGTCTCCTTTACTTCTTTAAGCAAACTAGTAAATAAAAATGAGCATCTAGAATATTCTTAGTTCACATACACAAAGTAGTTAAAAACATAATAGACCATCCATATAATGAATTATATTTCCTATAGAACTCCAGTGAGGTTTTCCCTATTTTATACAGTTGGTCTGAAATGAAATCTAGGATAGCAAGGAATTGAAGAAATAAGTTTATGATGTATATGAAGACCAAAAGGAAAATTTAAGCGAGCAACACAAGACCATGTCACAAGAGTGTACAATTATGATGCTGTCTGCAGCAGATGGGTCATAGATAAACATGGGTTAGAGAAATCAGAAAAAAACCTTTAGAATAGGGTAGAACTTTTCTGAGCTTTGAAAAGTGAATAAAAATTAAGTTTCCAGTAGTCTATAAAACATCAGGTGAAGAAGAGGATATGAATATATATGAATATATAGACAGATGGCCATTATGCAAGGACTTCAAAGCAAGACCATTACAATATAAAATAGGGACTGATAGGTTTTTGACAGGGACACAGTACACAGAATTTCAGCGCAGAGTACCCGAGTTCCAGGAGATCAAGCTGCAGATATGTGGGGGCGTTTATTGAAACTATCCCGTTTTAAAGCTATAGGTCTGGATGAAGTGATGTCATGGGGAGACGAGAAAGCTGAACCTAATGGTTAGCGATGCTGCCCTTGGGATATGGTATTAAAAAAACAAAACAGACATTGGATTAGGGCAGTTTCTAAGGAAAATTACTGGGGAAGAACGCAGTTACTGTATTTGCTGAAATAAGCTTTCTATTTTTAGGAACAAATGGAAAAAATACAGAACCATATAATTAATCAACAGAAAGTGGACTTTAATATGAACTTGAAACATTTATCCAAGATTTGTCTTGGGTCCATTTTGACAAAATGGTTGTTGAATTTACCCCAAATCTTCATTTTAAAACAGTAACAGTTGCTAAAATATATTGAGTTTGTACTATGTGCCAGACACTAGGACAGGCATATTGCATTCAATTTACCATGGCAAGCCAAGGAAGTAGGACCATCATTTACTGTGATGTAACGAGAACATGGAAATAAAGTTTAAAACCTTTTTAAAAGGTCACAGAATATGGGAGAACCTGAGCTACAATTTAATCCAAATCAATCTTCAAAGTCCAAACTTGCAACACTATTATATGCCTCTTTTTCTTCACATATAATGCCCTGTCTATACATCTTACATTCAAAACAGACCATTAATGTGGACTAATAATCTAATTTTAATAACTGAAAAAATATGCTTAATTTTTGAATCAAGATAGATAAGGTGAGAGTTCACCCATATTACAGATCTTTATATTCTGTTTTAAATTAAATCCCTTGAGCTTAAGTTTCAAGATGATCTTAAATGAGCCTGAGACAACAGATAATGTTATTTGTTTTTAGGCTCAGAACATAGGAGGACTAAAGTTTTTTCTGTGTTACCTGCAATTTCAGTGATTTTTCTGTAAAGAAATCAATTTTACCAGAATACTGTAGCATAGTTTTTTCTACAATGACCAACAAAATATGTTTGATTCCTCCTATTAAACTAGATTAACAAGTGAGAATATTCAAACTTAGAAATTTGGCCAAGTGGATGGCATAAGTAGACTATTCATCATAATATGTACCGATATAAATGAGAAAGCAGCTAGCAACACATTTGTTGTTATATTGGAAATGGACCCAGGCCAGAAGATTAGTAATAATTTTACTGTAAGGCTTTTACTTAGCTAAGAGTTTGAGAGCAAGTGAGACAGAAATTCTAAGCTTAGGACACAAAAAGATATTTCTATATATATGTAATTAATTTTTCCCCACTTTTGTAGTTTTTTTCCTTTCTTTTCCTTAGTAGGTTCTTTTAAATAATCTCCTTTACTGAAGCTTTTTCCTCACATCCCCAAACATGTCTCCTCATTCTTTGACCATCCTTTTCATTGTCTCCACGTTACCCTGAAAATATCACTGATACTCAATCCTTTAAGCTACTGATATGAAAATAATGTACTTCTAGGGGGCAGCAGGGTGCCTCAGTTGTTAAGCATCTGCCTTCGGCTTGGGTCATGATCCCAGGGACCTGGAATCAAGCCCCCCATCAGGCTTCCCTGCTCAGCGGGAGCCTGCTTCTCCCTCTCCCACTCCCCCTCCTTGTGTTCCCTCTCTCGCTGTCAAAAAATAAATAAAATCTTCAAAAAGAAAAATAATGTGCTTCTAGAACACTATTCTTACACTTGCAGAAGAGTTAATTTTGGATGTGTCACTTTAAATATGACATATATAAACAAAACTAGGAACGTTTATGAATAAAAACATACCAAATGATGGAATTTTGAATAATTAATGGATATTTAAGCACTATTTGAATATAGAGTAAGTTCTCTTTTACATATTTTCATTTTAAGAATCATATGTGGGGCTCCTGGGTGGCTCATTCTATTAAGTGTCCGACTCTTGGTCTTGGCTCAGGTCTTGATCTCAGTGTCCTGGGATCAGTATGGAGTCAGGCTCCACACTCAAGGGTAGTCGGCTTGAGGATTTTCTCTCTCTCTTTCTCTCTCTCTCTCTCTTTCTCTCTCTCTCTTTCCCTCTCTCTCCCTCCCTCTGCCCCTCCCCCTACCCTCTAAAATAAATAAATCTTTAAAAATTCATCTGTAATCCTTGAGGCCAAAGAATATAATCTTAAATAAATAGCTACAAAACCCTATTGTTCCTTAGGAAGGGAAAAATGAAGAGGGGGAAATCGGATTGGGAGATGAACCATGAGAGAATATGGACTCTGAGAAACAAACTAAGGGTTCTAGAAGGGAGGGGAGTGGGGGGATGGGTTAGCCTGGTGATGGGTATTAAGGAGGGCACGTATTGCAATGAGCAGTGGGTGTTATACGCAAACAATGAATCATGGAACACTACATCAAAAACTAACGATGTAATATATGGTGATTAACAAAACATAATAAGATAAAATTTAAAAAAACCTATTGTTCTTATGGAAGAATTAAAAATTATCTATGATCAAATTCTATTTGCCAAAACAAAGGCTTTTCCCTCCTCAATATAAAGTTTGCATATCAGGTAATAATGTGTAATTTCTAAAGTCCAATTCAGACATTGTTAAAAATATAATCAACTTAAAAAAAAAAAAAAGGGGCGCCTGGGTGGCTCAGTCGTTAAGCGTCTGCCTTCGGCTCAGGTCCTGATCCCAGGGTCCTGGGATCGAGCCCCGCATCGGGCTCCCTGCTCTGCGGGAGGCCTGCTTCTCCCTCCCCCACTCCCCCTGCTTGTGTTCCTTCTCTCCCTGTGTCTCTCTCTGTCAAATAAATAAATAAAATCTTAAAAAAAAAAAAAAAAATATATATATAATCAAAATAACACATTCAAAACATTTTTCCAATGCTTTATGTTGTAAGCTAGGTATATCATGCATTCTAGCTTATGTGTTCATCTGAAAATGATAATTAATATAAACAGTTTTGTGATTATCTGGAATGAGCTTGTTTCAAACATCCCTATATATATCCTTTACAGTTTGGAGTCTTAAGCACAGCCAAATTCATAGCAAAAATCCATCCAAATATACAATAGACATT
The DNA here is from genome assembly GCF_004348235.1 of Phoca vitulina. NCBI lineage: Eukaryota > Metazoa > Chordata > Mammalia > Carnivora > Phocidae > Phoca > Phoca vitulina. The sequence continues at coordinate 24,015,417 of NW_022589712.1, read as the reverse complement.
TTTCTCTGTTCCTGAAAAGGGTGCAAGGGAAAGCTGTCAGACAAAACCAGAGAAACCAGAGAAAATAAAAGATCTAGAAGTAATCCTATCAACAAGCAAATGTCTCTCTGGCAAGAGGAATAACCCTGGAGAAACAGGGCAACAGGGTCAGTGGAGAAATAAGTCCAGGAACCTGAATCCTGCTTGAAAAAATAGGTTATAAATTAGGTTATAAAGACAAAGAAATGAGCATAAATCAAGGTGGGGGTGGTATTTTTACGAGGCCAAAATTTTATCTGATTAAGGAAAATGAAGAGGAAAGTTTAACAGTATTTCCTAACTTCTTGTATCTTGGTCTTTGTTTCTCACATTCTTAATACTTTTTTTTTTTTTAATCAAAGGAGAGATATTAAAACTAAGTTTGCAACATTAACATGTGATAAAACTGAACCATAATATTTTTCCCATTTCCCCATCAATTCTAACCATATTAAAACATTTTTTACCTAGCATTAAAAAGGCTCTACTGTGACTGATTTCTAGAAGGGGAAATATAGCAAAAATACCTCATGTTTTTCCTCATTTAAAAATATATTTTTTTCACCTTTGTGATATTGACATTTTAGTAAGTTTAAAGTACACAATGTGATGATTTGATATACGTATATATCACTAAATAATTGCCTCATTTATTTTTCTATTTATGTTAGAATTTACAGGAGGTAAGACATTTGCTTTTGTTTGTTTTTGAAAATTTGGGGGACTTTTCATACATTGTTAATCTAGGAATTCTTAATAGAATTATGCTTTGGGCTATGCTCCATTAAAATGGCTAATTTCAACCTTATTTCACTTTAATTTAAAGGAAGACTTTGTCTTTTCTGGAGTTAAAAAGTAATTGCCCTTTTATGCCAAGAAATGTGTATGGATTCAATGCTGGTTGGATATCCCAAAGCTAATTTTCTGGAAGGAGGAGAACAACTAACTCAAGCCTATTCATGTCTAAACATTGTCTCCATGCATGCATGAAAAATGCAGTCTGCAGCAGGCCCACAGTGTCTGGCTGTGTACCTTGTCATGAGAAATTCTTCTGACTCTTCACTACGTTTCACAGCTCGAAGTCCATTCATATTCCCGAGGAACTATGTGGAGAATTGAGAAAATACAAGGGGGTCTTACTTCTAAATCTCCACGCATGCTCCACTGGTGACCCTTGTGTGCAAAAGGGGAAAGCAAGCCTTGTGTGTTTTCATTCACCCCGTACCAGCCCCTGACTCAGCCTTTCCAGTTACCTGCAGAGCAATGCTGAAATCACACATTCTTTTTCTGCTCTTGAAAGTTTTCATGAATATGAACATTTTTCTAAAATGCACCTTCACTCGTAAATCTATTTGATGAAATGCATTGAATACATATACATCAAACACTTAATAGATATTTCTCTATGGAATAAGGAATCACTGTGTCAATCTACCCACATCGAGTGCGACTATATTTTGACATTTCTTTGAGTCATTTCTATAGCAAGCAACAATGATGCCACATTTAAAAGATTAAGACTACTGTGGATAAAAAGGCAAAAAGCAGTAGTAAACTAAGGAATAAAGATACTATTTTCATGTATAATCTAATAATTATAAAAATATTCAAGAAAAACAAAGAACAAGTTGTTTACAAGATTGTAAGATTATATCCTGTGGAGAATTTTTATAGTAAATATTCCATTATATTACTTGTCTCACAATTGTTAACAGGAAAAGGATTGATATTTTCTTTAAAAGGGGATATTTTCCCAGGTATTTCATTTTTTTCTTTTTAATTACTAGTGGATCTGTAAATTTCAAAACTATACAGACTTTTTTTTCCCTACAAATAAATAATATGTCAAGTAACTAGTACCTTATATCTTTGAAACAGCAAGCTTATTGGCAACAACAATAAAGGCAATAACCACCCATAGAAAGTAGAAGTATGAAAAGATAGGAAATCTGATTAGGCTAATCTAACAAATTCCAATCTTCATTAGAATAGTGCTCCAAATACTCTCACACATCAGATTATATTGAAAGAAATGAGTATATTTGAGTGAAAACAAATGATATGATAATCCTTGATATACTGTTTTGTGAGCGACAACAATTTTGTCAAATACATTGCTTTTTCACCACATCTAAGTGGTAGGGTTTATTTAAAATGGCTATTCTTTTTTATCATTCTATTAGTGCGAATTTTATCATTCAGATTTTTTCAGGCCAACAAAAGCAAAACATTCTCAGAGCAATATCATTCTTCCTGCTCCTTCCTTTTGTTTTCCTGTCTTGCTGGAATTTAACAAAACTGATCCAAGTGGTACAAACCTCATATCAATTTCTTCTAGTTCCTTGTGAGGTCTCTGGATATTTTCTAGTGCCAAATATAGGGTTTAATTAGGCTGTTGTATAAATAATTTAACAATGGATTGGGAAGCATCTTAAAATTCATGTAACTATAATCCTACATGATGGCTGCTTTTTAAAGCCTATTTGATACTTGGTTACACTTTACTAACCTGCTTTTAGTTTCATACCATCTACTGAATAGGAGTAATTTCATTATTAAGCTTTTCCTGATGTTGTTCTAAAATCTGATGTCTTAGAACTTCATCCATTTAAAAACTATCATTCATGGGGCCCCTGGGTGGCTCAGTTAAGCGGTAAGCATCTGACTCTTGTTTTCAGCTCAGGTCATGATCTCTGGGTAGCTGGATCAAGCCCCAGTAGGATTGGGCTCCAAGCTCACTGGGAAGCCTGCTTTCCTTCTGCCCCTCTGCCAGCTTGCACTGTCTCTCTAAAATAAATAAATCTTAAAACAGAACAAACTATCATTCATTTCCTTGCTTCTTTCAGGCTTCCATTATTTCTCCAGTTCCAGGAAGTCCCAGGAACTTCGGGTTTTAATTAAGAGATAATTCTACCTCTTCACCAATTTCTACCTAATAATAGACGTTCTCCCTTAGCCAGGGAGAAAGCAGGGGCAGGGGGAGGGAGAAGGAAAAGCCATGAGAACCTGGACTTTGGGCCATGTTTCTCCTTATAAGGACACCAAGCAAATTGAAACAGGGACCCATCCTACTCCAGTAGGACCTCATTTTAACCAATTATATCTAGAAGGACCTTATTTCTAAAGAAGGTCACACTGTTAGGACTTCAACATATGAATTTGTGGGGGATTCAAATCGACCACTAACACTCCCCATGGTCTCATTCCTTTTTTTTTTTTCCTCAAAATGTGCAGTTGTTAATACTTTTTCTCAGGGATATTACCCATTATACTTCTGTTTTTCCATATTGCTTCTGAATCAAAGGTCTATCATTCCAAATTCCCATTGACAAATGTGGTAAGGCTGGTGTTTGCCTGCTCCTTTACCTGCTATGGCTTTGTTTTTATTTTCTTCTTTTAAGGGATTTTTAAATCAATGCATTAGGTTTGGAGGGGCAGAATTCTAACCCTAATCCTAAATTTGCTGGCTTGTTATCTAACTGAACTTTATGTTTGATAATCAATTTTATGTTTTGAAAATCCAGAAACAGATATTTTTCTTTGAAATATAGGACCAATACTGTGGAAACTAAGATGTTACTGTTCCCTGGATAGAATTCATCTACCATGAAAATGGAAGTAGATTTCACCCCACTTTCTTTTCATATTTTACAAGTGAAAGCACACATGTCTTACCCTGAACTTAATAATTTCCCTTGTAGACCTTGTCACAGCCTGAAAATAACTATTTATGTTTTGGATTATTCAACATATGATGCTTGAGATGTGTTAAAGAATATAGAGTGTGAACATGTGTGTTTTTGGAGGGGGAACACTGAGCACTGATATGTCCAGCTCTGCATTTCTTTTATAAAACACAGCAAGGATAAACAAGTCATAGTAAGCTCAAAGTATGTGAAAAAGTACTGAATATTATCATATTTTGAAATATGCTATAATTATCATTGTTTAGCATGATTTGATTAGGAGTTTCACAGCTACTATGAACATTGTCAGTTTTCATTTAAATGCATAATAGTCATAATTTAAAAAAAAATGATGGCTTGTGTGTGAATGTCCTTTTGAGAAATTTCAGAATTGTCACTAAAGGATTGGGCTCCAAGCTCACTGGGAAGCCTGCTTTCAATTTAACATCCCTTCAGAAGCTTACCAAATTCTTAGTAAGATTTTTTTCAGGAACCTACAGTGGCATTATTTATCTCTAAAATACACAAAAGTATGACTCTCATGATGATTTTAGGTTTTATCCTGGGATTGCAGTCAGACCTTGCTAAAGTTCTGCTTCCCCTCTATTAACCTCTTCCAATAATCAGCAAACACATAGCAAAACTTCAATAATTTCCTGTTGGCTTTCATCTTGTGCTACATAATTGTTAGCCTTCGAAATGTTTTAATCAATATTGAAATTTCTTTGAAATATTAACCATGAGTTGTTATTACTAAAGAAATTAATCAGAGTCCCTGCACTAGCACCCCTGATTTGAAGGTATGTGAGAAATGGAGAGAGACTGAGGACAGCCATTGATAGAGATCCAGCTCATTAAAATTAAATATCATTAGGGACAAGGATTGGCATAAAGTGAAAAACAAGATAGATTTACTTAGCTTATGTAATCAAAACAATTTCTCTTGAATATTAAACATCTTATAGTGGGTTTTATGCCAAAGTTAACACATAGAACTTTTGAGTATTGTATTTTAAAAATACTCTGGTATTTATGTTATAATGCATTGTTAAATACTAAAGCTTAAATAGTATTGTATGCTTTATTGATATGCATTTGATGTTCTTAAGCTCTCCACTTTGTCTTTGTTCAGAAGACATTTATGATTAGATAAGTAGTGAAGATCAGATTAGGTCATGAAATCTAGATACTGAAAGAACTATTAGGATAATACAATATTCATGTGGACCAAGGGAATTATACTTACACAAAGACACAGACACATACAGACATACTGGTAGTGATTAACAAGGTGATTCAGTTCAACTCTCCCAATGAGAACAACCAGAAAACCTGGTCATATTCCTAACAAATAAATTCTGCATAAAGTCAGATACCAAGACAGTTAAATTAAGATTAAGGAATGACTATTTCTCTCTCTCTCTCTCTCTCACACACACACACAAAGTCAAAAAGTGACAAATCTCAAAAAGGTGAAGATAATCACAACTCATATCTGAAAACAGACCTGTACCCAGAGTATATAAAGAAGTCTTCAAATCAATTAAAAGACAGTAAGAATGGGCCAGAAGACTTAACTAGATACCTCAAATGTGGCCCCCCCCCAAAAAAAATTTGCTCAAACTCCTTAGTTTCAATGTAATACAAACTAATACCAGAGACAGATAGGACTGTAGTCAACAAGAACAGCTAAAATTCAAGTCAGCTAATACCAAGTGTAGATAAGGCTACGGATAACCTTGTATTCTCATACACTGTTAGAGAGTATACATTGATATTGCCACTTTTGAATGCTATTTGCTGTTTTCTACTGAATTTGAATGAGTGCCTACCTAATGACCCAGCAATTTCATATACATATGCATGGACCTGTGCGCCAACATACATGCACAAGGACACTCAGAAAAATATACATAGTGACACATAGCAAGCTAAATATCTACTGACATTAGAACTGCATATAAACTTCAGTATATTCATAACAGGAATACTCTACACACTGAGATAATGATCTATAGCTATGTGTATACCATGGATGACTTCTAAATACAATGATGAGGGAAAGATGGTAAACAAAATTATACACACTATATGAGAGAACTTATATAAAGACTAAAAACCTGTGAAAATTGGTCTATGGTGCTAAATCAGAATTACTTTTCAGAAATAGATAGTAATAATTTTGTGGGTCATAAGGGATTTTGGTATGCCAGTAAAATTATTTTTCTTGCCACAATATGGACATATATGGACAGACTCACTTTATGATAATTTTGCACAAAGGAAGGTTTGTGATTTTTAATTTGTATATTTAAACCCAGTGGCTTAAAGTTCAGATAATTGGAAAAATTCTTTGATACTATTTTAATGTCTCATAATAGCTCTCCTTTATATCATTGAGAAACTAAGATAACACATGATAAAACTATGAAATAATATATGCTTTCTGTTATATAAGTTTATTAATTTTTAGTAGAAAATTAGCATCAAGACCAAATAAGTAGGGTTATCTGGGTGGCTCAGTGAGTTAAGCATCTGCCTTCAGCTCAGGTCATGATCCTGGGGTCCTGGGATTGACCCCTGTTGTCTGGCTCCCTGCTCAGTGAGGAGCCTGCTTCTCCCTCTCTGTCTGCCCCTCCCCACCACCTGTGCTCACTCTCTCTCTTTCTCAAATAAAAATAAAATCTTAAAAAAAAAAAAAAAGACCAAATAAGTTAACTAAGACAACTGATTTAATACACTTTTCAGTAAAATCATTGATGAGTAAATCTAAGTACATATAACCTTGCAAACACATTTTCATAGATAATTCTAGTTGTTTATCATCTCATGTGGGTTATCCTAGCTTATATGACTACTTTGAGTATTAATCCTAGAACAAAGATGACAACTTTAAGACTAACTTATGATCATTCAGACAACTTGAGAAGTATACAAGCAAGCATCCATAATTACCCTCCAAGTCTCAATAGGATCAGAGAAAAGTTCTTTTTTCTGTTTTTTTTTTTTTTTGCTATTCAGATATATGTGTATTTACCACAGTCAGTATGGACATATTGTTTTTTCTACTCATAATTGTCTAGTAAGATTTTTACCATGTCATTAAAAATGCACTGTGAACATAAACTTAATTTTTTTTTTAAGATTTTATTTATTTGTCTGAGAGAGAGAGAAAGCACACAGCAGGGGGAGTGGCAGGCAGAGGGAGAAGCAGGCTACACGCTGAGCAAGGAGCCTGCTGAGGGACTTGATCCTAGGACCCCAGGATCATGACCTGAGCCAAAGGCAGACCCTTAACCAACTGAGCCACCCAAGTGTACCTGAACATGAACTTTAATGGCTGCCTATGCCATTATTTAAATAGAACATTTATAGACATTCTATTTATTATTGGGTATTTAAAATTTTTGCTCATTTTGAATAGTTATATTCAAATGCTGTTATAGAAAATGCTGTTATATTAACATAACATAATAAAATAAAATTTAAAGAAAAAAATGCTGTTATAAAGAAATACCGCAAGCTAATATTTGATTGTTGTTATAAAAAATGCTGTTATAAAAAATACCTCAAGCTAATATTTGATTAGATATGCTAATTTCAAGTGGAAATATTGGACTAAAATATGGTTTATAGGTTTTGATAGATACATTTTGTCAAATTACTTGGTTTCTAGAGAAAGCATTTTGGAGTTCTTAAAATTATAACTATTATCAGGATTGATTATTTTAAGTCTACTAATGTTTGCTACTTTAGATTCTAAAGGTGGAATATAACTGGCTATTAAATGCTATCATTTGATAATTAACTTTAAAATGTTTACTATATAAGGGGGAGGAGCAAGATGGCAGAGAGTAGGAGACCTGGATTTCATCTGGTCCCAGGAATTTAGCTAGATAGGGATCAAACCATTCTGAACACCTAAGAACTCAATGGGAGATCGAAGAAAAGAATACAACTCTCTGAACAGAAAAGCGACCACTTTCTGGAAGATAGGATGTGCGGAGAAGTGAATCCGAGGTGATACCCAGGAGGATAGATGGTGGGGGAGGGATCCTCTGTTGGCCGCTACCGGCAAATGACAGAGCAGCAGAGCACAAAATCGGAACTTTTAGAAGTCTGCTCCACTGAGGGACATCGCTCCAGTGGCTCAGTAGGGGGTGGAACCCTCACTGGGACACTGTGGTCTCAGGACCCTCGGGGTCACAGGAAGACCAGGGGTGCCTGAGTGCAGCAGAATTCCAGGTATCAGAGCGGGGAAGCCGGCTGCAGGGACAGAGGTGAGGAGCGGGCTCTCAGCTCGGGGTTGCCATAAACCGTGATCCGCGGCACAGTCGGGCCACTGCTCTTGCAGCAGGGACCCAAAAGCGGCAGATCCGGGAAGACTCCCCTTCCTCCCCCGGGAGGAGCAGCGTGGGAGAGCACCGCAGGGATCTGCTGGGTTTGGAGACTCCACACGGGGTCGTGCGCCAGAGATAGAAACGCTCGGTCACAGGCCAGGTAGGCACAGAGTGCAGCTGGAGACCGGGGAGATGGGAGTGACTGACTGCTTTTCTCTGGAGGCTCACTGAGGAGTGGGGCCCCGAGCTCTTGGCTCCTCCAGGCAGATTGGGAGGACGCCATATATATATATATATATATAAATTGTTCTCTCTTTAAAATTTTGGGATACAGATTCTTCTAACAGATCAAAATATACCCTAAATC
>NW_022589712.1:23981192-24002006 GCF_004348235.1 Phoca vitulina | reverse complement strand
AAGAACTTATCAAACTCAACACCCAAAGAACAAATGATCCAATCAAGAAATGGGCAGAAGACATGAACACACATTTTTCCAAAGAAGACATCCAAATGGCCAACAGACACATGAAAAAGTGCTCAACATCACTCAGCATCAGGGAAATCCAAATCAAAACCTCAATGAGATATCACCTCACACCAGTCAGAATGGCTAAAATTAACAAGTCAGGAAACGACAGATGTTGGTGGGAATGCGGAGGAAGGGGAACCCTCCTACACTGTTGGTGGGAATGCAAGCTGGTGCAGCCACTCTGGAAAACAGTGTGGAAGTTCCTCAAAAAGTTGAAAATAGAGCTCCCATATGATCCAGCAATTGCACTACTAGGTATTTACCCCAAAGATACAAATGTAGGGATCCGAAGGGGTACGTGCACCCCGATGTTTATAGCAGCAATGACCACAATAGCCAAACTATGGAAAGAGCCAAGATGTCCATCAACAGATGAATGGATAAAGAAGATGTCGTGTATATATACAATGGAATATTATGCAGCCATTAAAAGGAATGAACTCCTGCCATTTGCAAGGACATGGATGGAACTGGAGGGTATTATGCTGAGTGGAATAAGTCAATCAGAGAAAGACATGTACCATTTGACCTCACTGACACGAGGAATTCTTAATCTCAGGAAACAAACTGGGGGTTGCTGGAGTGGTGGCAGGGGTGGGAGGGATGGGGTGGCTGGGTGATAGACATTGGGGAGGGTATGTGCTATGGTGAGTGCTGTGAATTGTGTAAGACTGTTGAATCACAGACCTGTGCCTCTGAAACAAATAATACATTATATGTTAAAAAAAAGAAGAAGAAGAAGAAGAAAATAGCAGGAGGGGAAGAATGAAGGGAGGGAAATCGGAGGGGGAGACGAACCATGAGAGACTATGGACTCTGAAAAACAAACTGAGGGTTCTAAAAGGGAGGGGGTGGGGGAATGGGTTATCCTGGTGATGGGTATTAAAGAGGGCGTTCTTCATGGAGCACTGGGTGTTATACGCAAGCAATGAATCAGGGAACACTAAAAAAAAAAAAAAAAGTTTACTATAGTGTGGGGTCCCTGGTTGGCTCAGTCAGTATAGCATGCAACTCTTGATCTTGGGGTTGTGAGTTTGAGCCCCATGTTGGGTGTAGACATTAGTTAAAAATAAAATCTTTAAATAATAATAACTTAAAATGTTTACTATAGTTAATAAAAATAAACATTTAAAATAGTACTTAAAGGGCTTTATTAAGTTAACCTCCCTTCTACTCCAAATCCTCCATTACCCATGGCCAGTGGAAAAATGAAGTCCTAGGGATTTCAATTTTGTATGGAATACCAGTACATAAATATTTAGACTAAGGCTTTTTAAATTAACTCTAAGATTTGTAATTCCTTCCAAGGTAATTTCTCCATTTATATGCACAAGCCGTGGTTTTCAGTGGTCATTTTTGGTAATCTACGTTTTTCTAGAATATTCATAGTTTAAAATCATTTTGCATAATGTTAAACAGATTGTTCTCTTTATTTTGATAGCATATACCTGTGTTATTCCCCCACTGAAATTTCCAATCTTGTTGACACTATGCTTTTGCTTTTTTCTTGGTAAAGTAGTATATTTAGTATATTCCTTCTGCTTTTATTTTTTGAAGAAACAGCTGTAATTGTAATTGTTTTGCCTAATATAGGTTTTAGTTTTCTAATTTTGATTTTTGATAATTTTTATCCTCTTATTAATCTGGTTTTACTTTCTCACTATTTTGAAAAATATCAGTTGTTCAAACATAAGTTTCACTGTTTTTGCTGCAATATTACTAGAGGAAAATGTACATTTTTATTGACTTGCCAATCTTTTGAATGATGGCAAGGAATCTGCTTGATAGTTGGACTGGGAAACAGATACTTGTAAAAATTTGCTATCTATCCTCGACATATCTCTTTAGTATTATTCCACATGAGGCTTACAGGTATAGTAATGGGGCAAAGGTTCTTATGAGTGATCAAGAAATTTTAATTCAAATTATGTCTAAAATAGTTTAAAAATATTTAAGTATAATTAGTATAAATATCCAGATGGGGAAAAAAAAGATGAAGGCTTGCAAATAACTCAAGATATGTTAAATGCATTATATTGGTTTTGATTTCCATAGTAATATTCCAGATAAAACTTATGAAAAAATGAAATATTCACATTATTCCATCTGACCTGTTTTTTATTTACCCAAATATCACATAGAGATCTAGTACAAAAAATGTTCATATTTTCACTGACTCAGTATACTTCAAAACTTATATCTGGGGCATTTTCTTATTGTTTTGATTCTTTTATTACAGATAGAAATAGTGTTAGGCTTATTTTTTATTAGCCATAAGTTTCAGAAAGAATATTTTGAAAGATTAGGCTTAACAGAAAAGCAGGATTTTCACCCAGGTGGAAACTATATTGCAACACAGGCTTTATTCCATGTTTGGTGCAAGTTCAGTGTTATTTTCTAAAGGAGTTAACTTTTGTAAAATACTAATTTGGATCCATGCCATACACTTCTAATTTTTTTTCTATTAAGTATTTGAAAATCACATTCTTTAATACAATTCTATTTTTCAAAGATGAGGAAGTATTTTTTGGCAGCATGAGCAAGCTCTAGGAATGATTTTTTTTATTTTTTATTATTATTTTTTAAAGATTTTCTTTATTTACTTGACAGAGAGAGACACAGTGAGAGAGGGAACACAAGCAGGGGACAGTGGGAGAGGGAGAAGCAGGCTCCCTGCTCAGCAGGGATGTGGGGCTCGATCCCAAGACCCTGAGATCATGACCTGAGCAGAAAGCAGACGTTTAACGACTGAGCCACCCAGGCGCCCCATTAATTTTTTTTTTTTTAAAGGGCTGACAAGGATTTGATATATAAGAGATGTATCCAAGTAGGGTAGTCAAGATAACTGTTTTTCCCCCCTTTGGTGGGGAGGGGAAATAATTTGTTCATTTTCATATCTTAGGAATTAAACATTAATAAGTAATAGTGTTGAAGAAATTAAGTATCTCACTAATAGAAAATTCCCAGGTTATATAGAAATTTTGATTTGGCAAAGTTCCATAATTCAGGGATTCAATTTAAATCAGCTATTAGGAAATAGTAATATTTGAGTGGGTCTATTTAATAAAATCACTATTAAGATAGATCTCTGGTGTGTAACCCAGGAAATGTTAAAATCATCTGGAGAAACTTGATTTGGCTTCTGAATAGGTTCTTAAATTCTATATATTATTTTATTATGTAAGTACAGAATATGCTATTTGCTTTCATTGCATTTGGTTAGAAAAATGTAATAAGGTAGGTCTGATTCAAAATATTTTAAACAGAATTATCTGTAAAATGTTACACATTAATTCTCAGGAGAATTTCATGTGGTAAATAGAAATCAATATACTAGTTATCAAGTAAATACCCTTGAATATTACTAACTATAAATAGGTATTTACTAATTACCACATGTTCGCTGAACAAAGTACAATAGAAGTAAAAGAAGTTACTTCCTTCAACATGTTTATATATTTAAAAATTGGATTGGATTATAAAGGAATGTAGGCATACAACAAATGAAGTAGAATTATGGATTCAGAATAACAGACATTACTAAGGACGGTAAAGATGAAAATGGAACTCCTAAGTATTGACTACATGTTTTTTGGGATAATTATTCAAAATTGAAGAGGAGGTAAATTATGTAGCAATGCAGAAAAATGTGTTATGGAAAGTCTCCATGGAAGAATTATAAGCACAGTCTTGAAGTTTAAAAACAATGTGAGTAAGCTGCACCCATATAAAAAGAAGGAGGCAAGTTTACTGTGGGATCAAAGTAAGTTTGCCTTATGTTGAATGGTTTACTGAAGGGAGGCATGGGAGGTAATGTGTGAAAAACTTCTGGTGCGTTGTCTGGCAGGCCTTCCAGGGTAAAGAGTATAGCATAATGCTGGTCTTTGGGCTCTGGTCCCAGGCTCCGTGGGCTCCGTATCTCAATCCTGCCATTTATGTCAGTTACTAACACCTCCACAGAACAGTAAGAACTACCACTTACTGAAAACTTACTGCATACCAGGCACAGTTCAAGGCATACTACATATACTAATTTACTTACTTCTCATAAAAGCCTTATTAAATAGGTATCATTATAATCCACTGTATTACAAATAAAGACATTGAGGCACAGGGAAATTAAGGTGTCAAAATCTATGCCATTAAAATTATGCACACTGGCTGTCTAGGCTACTCTTTCCTTCAACATGAAATAGAGATTAATGGCCTATATCTCCTTGGATTTCCATGATAGCATGCCTGGCACATAATAATCACTTACAAATGTTGTTATATTAAATAATTAATAGATAACTCCTCAAAAGTACTTTAGATATGTTGGCTATAAAAGGCTAGGAGAGAAAGTATAGATGCTCTCCTTCAGTCAGTGGGCATACACTAATATCCTCTAAACGTACACTGGAATGCTGGAAAACTCCCATATCTGTGGTATACAGAATGAAAGAGATTGGAAGTAACCAAAACAGAGAGTTATTGTCCCTTCCCAGGAACAAGACATTAAGGGCTAAACAAGAATGCCAACAGGACAAATAAAATGGATATAAAATATGGGTCTGACTGGCCTGAAGAATGAGAAGGTGTAGGGGAAAAGGGAAGAAATCCTTTTGACCCAAATCATCATATAAATAAAGCATTAGTATATACAAATCAAGCAGCAGCAGTATTGTTTTTAAACGGAGACTATAGTTTTACTTTTAAGTAGGTTGATTTTAAGATGGACAGATATTATTTGCTAGGAAAAATATGGTAAATAACCTGAGTCAGGTACTGATGGAGGATTTATGGAGGATGTAATCACAGGGGATGATGTATAATGGAGATATGAAGAAGGAAACTATTCCCAAGGGTTGTAAGATGTAAATAATAAATGTTAAATAATAATAATGTATAATTCATGTGTATTTATGTGTCAAGCACTATCTAAATGACTTTGCATGAATTATGCTGTTAAATCCTCACAACTCCATAAAGTAGGAATTATTTTTAGCTTTGTTTTATAGATGAATAATTTAGCCACAAAGTTTAAGAAACTTGTATAAGATATCAAGTGCTCACTGAAATGACTAGGTGGTAATATTCAATAAATGAAGCTATAATGTCCTATCATATTTATAACCAAGTCATTATTCTTGTTACAAGAAATATATTTTTTATAGTAAGAAAATAGGAAGAATATCTGCTTGGGGCTAAAAATACATAATTCTCAATAAAATTCACTACATAAAGCCAAGACAGTAATTATGAGCCAATGCGGAGTTTGCTTTGAGTTTGAGAAAATCCTAAATGGCATAAAACAGGAAGATAAATTTTTGGCAAGATGTTTTTCTAGATTAGATCTAGTTTAAAGGTTTTAAACAGATTCCCAAACAATGAGGTACATATGAATACTTTCAGTTATGATGAAATTATCTGATATTATAGTCCCATCCCACAAAAAATTGCTTATACTATAATGAGGGTAAACTGTGTACTATATATAAGTTTGTTCTAGTAATTACTAATAAGCTACATGGTGGGGAACCATCTTAAAAAACAAAGTGTTGACTTTTACTGGCCATAGAAAAAAATGGGTTCAGATTTGCCTATGGCCGTAGCAACAATAAAGTTGGACGGCATATATGAGACAATTGTTTCCAGGTGTTGAGTAACTGTCAGCACAAGACTGTGATACTTGTGAGAAAGCAAACACACAAGATGAGCCCCGCTCTCTCCCCAGGTGTTTGCATGGTGGCATTTCTTTTATGCTATAAGGAGGGGGACTATAAGTATATCTGGGTGAAGGAGGTAGTTGTTGCAAAAATGGCTGGAATTTGTGGAGCAGTATTCTGGAAAAGAAAAAAAAAACTGCACAGGGGGGCTTCAAAAGTCTATGTGAGGGTTTACATTGGTCCTTGGCTAAAGGCAAAGGAGGCAAGAGGGCTAAATCTTAGATGGTTTCTGTGGGGTTGTGAGTTGAACAGAGATACTAGAAGACATGCATTTCTGGGAGACGTTGGTATTCTGGAATAACCAGAGTGGAGGGACCTCCCTGAGCACCACAGATAAACAACTGAGAGACCAGAAAAGCCCATCTTATGAGTGTAAAACATGCCCATCCCTAAAGGCCACAACTAAAAATTAATGGCAAACAGAAACACACATTAAAAAATAAACACAAGCCCAAAAGGATGAAAAGCATCGTATTTTAACAGTCTGTTAGAATAAAATTCAACCCTTTAAAAAAAAGGTGATAGTCTCTCTCAAATATATCACCCCAAAAAATAAAGGTTTACTAAACATGCAATGAAGCAGGGAAATGTGTCTTTAAAATCATTTTAAAAAGCTACAGTAAATATTTTCAATGATTTAAAGTAAAGACAGCCATAATGAGTAAATAGTTGAGGGAACGCAGACCTGGAAATAAAGAACAGCACAGAAACTCTAGAACGGAAGAGTACAATATTTAAGATTCAATACTTACTGTATATCTATAGGATATGCAGGGCATCCTTATCCTGATATTGGGGATTTGTATCCTTTAATTGTTTAAAAATCAGTCCTTTCAGAGATTAATCGATTTGAAACAATTTTGGTTTTATTGACTTTGATGTATACTTTTTATTTTATTATCAGTCTTATATTTATTATTTCTATATTTCTACTTAATATTTCTTTTAAGTTCCTTAAGGTGAATGCTTGGGACATAAACTTGAGGCCTTCACGTCTATTTTATTCTAAGCATTCAATGCTATAATTCTCCATAAAACTATTTAATTGTATCTTATAAGTATTGATGGGTTGTGCTTTCATTTTGATTCAATTCAAAATTTTCTAATTTTATTTGTAACTGATTTGATCCATGGGCAATTTAGAAGTGTACTGTTTGATTTTCAAGCATTAGAGATTATATATATATATATATGTATATATGTGTGTATGTGTGTGTGTATATATATATATATATATACATACATATATATATATACATACATATATATATATATATACATTCGCTATTGATTTGTAATTTAGTTCATTGTGGCCTGAAAACATATTTTGATTTATTCAGTCTTCAATTTATTGTGAAATATTTTATGGTCCTAGATTTGGTCTATCTTGGTTCATGTTACATGTGTATTTGAAGCAATGTATACTGTTTTTGTTAGGTGTAGGATGCTTATGAATGTTAACTAAATCAACTTTCTTGATAGGTGTTCAAGTCTTCTATGTCTTTAGTAATATTTTTTTAAAGATTTTATTTATTTATTTGAGAGAGAGCGAGAGAGAGTGGGGTGATGGGCAGAGGGAGAAGCAGACTCTCCATTGGGACTCGATCCTGGGACTTCAGGATCATGACCTGAGCTAAAGGCAGACACCCAACGAACTGAGCCACCCAGGCACCCTATGTCTTTAGTGATATACTGATGTTAATCCAAAATATTACTAGAGACAAAGAGTAATCTCAAAAATATATACGTTATCCAATCTAAAGAACAAAAGCAATACTAAAGGTATGAATAGAGGCTTAGTGTAATTGTAGAAAACCATCAAATGATAGCAGGTGCTAAGTCATACATCTAACTAGTGTCTTAAAATTAAAGGAGGGAGATAATGGTTTAGAAAAATTATTTGAATAGTGGTTGAAAATTCCTGGAAATTCGGGAAAATACATTTATAGATCCAAAAATCTCAGTAAAACCCGGACATAAAGAAAGCTACATATACAAATATTATGCTGATGAAGATAAAATGAAAATCTTTAAACAGCCAGAGAGGAAATAAAAGTACATTGTATAGAACATATCAATGATATGGATGATGGCTATGTATCAGAAACAATGGAAACTAAAAGAATTTTGAGTAATACCTTAAAATGAAGAAAAAACCCTCAAATTTTATAATCATCATAAGTATTCTACAAAAATTAAGAGGAGATATATTTTAGATAAATGGAAGTTGAAAGTAGTCATCCTCAGCAAATATGTACTACTAGAATTTTTAAATTCAGGTTGAAAAAAGATAAGTTGGAAACTGAAATTATGTATTCACATTTCAATTATGTATCCATAATATTTTATAATAGATATTGTATATGATGGTACACAATATTTGTCATCAATAGCAAAAAAGGTAATGGGAG
Organism: Phoca vitulina; assembly: GCF_004348235.1. NCBI lineage: Eukaryota > Metazoa > Chordata > Mammalia > Carnivora > Phocidae > Phoca > Phoca vitulina. Next base: position 23,993,773 of record NW_022589712.1, on the reverse strand, counting down.
TTAAAATCAGATTTTACGGTTTTAAGTTTCTTACATTTTAAAAGAGTTGGCACTGTGTCAGCCCTAAGGACAATAATATTTGAGAACAAGTACTAAAAAATGTACACAATAAATAGCTAACAGCAAATGAGGTAAGATGGAATATTAGAAAATACTCAACTAATCTAAAATAAGCAAGAAAAGATAAATAGTAGAAAAAGAAAACAGGAAAAATAGGTTACAAACAGATTTTAGAATTAAACACATCCTATAATATTTTATGTAAATATACTAAACACTCCAATTAAAAAGGTAATGATTGTAAGACAGGAAAATAAAGTAATACACAAGTGTATGTTGTTTGTAATTTAAATGCTAAACAAATTGGGGCACCTGAGTGGCTCAGTCAGTTAAGCGTCTGCCGTCAGCTCAGGTCATGATCCCAGGGTGCTGGGATCAAGCCTCGTGTCACCTAGGGCTCCCTGCTCAGCGGGAAGCCTGCTTCTCCCTCTTCCTCTGTCTGCTGCTCTGCCTGCTTGGGCACTCCCTCTCTTTCTCTCAAATAAATAAAATCTTTAAATATAAATAAATAAATAAATAAATGCTAAATAAAGATGGTAAGAACAAGAAGGTAGAAAAAAGATCTAGTGTGTAAATGATAAGCACAAGGAAGCTACTGTGGCTATATAATTTTCTGAAAAAAACAGACTTGAGACTATTACTAGAGAGAAATGAGGACATTTTGTAATGATGAAAAGTTCAATTCATCACTAAGACATAACAGTATTTTCACACTTAATGACAGAGTGTCAAAATACGTGAAGCAAACATTGACAGAAATAAAAGGAAACAGACAAACCCACATACATAGCTGGATATTTTCACAACTCTTACTTTGTAAATGATAAAGCAACTAGACAAAAATTTATTAAGCATATAGAAGATTGGAATAACAGGAGAAAACAAATTCATTTCAAGTTCACATGGAAAATGATCAACATATATTTTCAAATATGGTCTGGCATGTGATCTATTTTAAAAGATTGTAATAATACAAATAACATTCTCAGACTAAAATAGAATTTAATTAGAAGATCCAGATATTTGGAAAGTCAGTAATATTACTAAATAACTAATAGGTCAAAGAGATATCACAAGAGAAAATTAGAAAATAATTTGAAGGGAAGAATAATGAAAATAAAACATCACATTTTGTAGATTGCTGATAAGTGGCACATATATAGACATATACAGCTTAAATGTTATTTGAAAAGGTAAAAAATGGCTTAATAATCAATGGATAATGTGACCATTTAGTTTACAAGACCAGAAAAAGATGAGAAAATTAAAACTAAAGTAAACATAAGGAAGGAATAATATTCAAAATCCATTACAAGAAGAACATAAGATAAAATCAGAGTTGAATAATGCTTTCAAAAAAACCCAAAAAAGCAAACCAGAAAACCAAAAACTTAAGTTGAGACATCCTTAGAAGATGGTTTTAGAGGGAAAAAAAATAGCCCAAAATACAAGATTAGGCAAATATGAATAAATAGTAAGGCACACAGGATAGAAGGAAAGGTTATTAAATTTATTGGCATAAAGTGTTTATAATTTAAGTCGACAGATTCTTTGGAAAACACATACATACACAAAACTGAAGAAAAAATAGAAAATCCAAATAGCTCTTTATCTGTTAAATTATTAACTTTCCCACAAAGAGAAATCCAAACCCACATTACACTGAATTAAGTATTTAAGGAAGAAATGACAACATTATACATTATACATTTTTATAGTCTTTCAGAAAAATGGAAGTAAAATTCACAACCCATTTTTTGAGTCCAGCTTGACCTTCATGTCAAAACCTGACAAAGGCTCAAGCAAAGTTGCAGACCACTCCTTAATGTATATTGACACAAGATTCATTAACAAGGTATTAGCAAATCAAATACATCAATTTTAAAAAGACATCTCATGACTACTAGGGTCTACTCTAGGAATGAAAAGTTGTCTCCATGTTAAAAAGTCAGTCAATATAATTCACCACATTAAAGGAATAAGAGGAATAAACCTGATTATTTCACTCAATTAAGGAAATGTATTTGATAAAAATTGACACATTAAAAAAAAAAATCTCTGCAAGGTAAAGGCGAACTTCCTTATTGATATAAAGGTACTAATAACCTCAGCTGATAATAGACTTAATGATATAAAAGGATTCAGAAAAAGAACAGGATATCTTCACTCTTCACTTCTATTCAACTTCTATTCAATATTGTATTAAAAGTCCTAAGTGTACATGCAGTAAAACAAGAAAAACAAATGAAGGCATACATATGGGAAACTAAGAAGTAAAACTATATTCCCAGTCAACAATTTCCTAAGCTAACAATATCGCAAGCTCAAATAATGCAGAATTAAAAAAAAAAAATCAACCTCCTAATTTTGCATCCAAAAGATGTAATTATAATTAAGAAAATTGTATTTACAAAAGGATTAAAATATAAAATATTTTGGAATAAATTCAAGAAAATCTGTAACTAAGACCATTGCCAATAGAAATAAAGTTGACCTAAAAAATGGAATTATATATGAACTTAATAGATTAGAAAACAATATTGATAAGGTATCAATTATCTATAGATTTATAAAAGAACAATTAACATATCTACACATTTTTTATAGAAATTAAAGGTGATTCCAAAATAAAATTCAATGACAGAAAAGTTCAAATTATCCTGGAAAAAGAGTAATGTTGGAAATTCAGGCTAGCAGAACTTTACCCTAAAGAGTCAGTAATGGAGGCCATGTGGGACAGGTAATAAGGACAGATAAAGTAGCAAAAAAAAAAAAAAGAGAGAGAGAGAGAGAGTAGAGTGGCACCTGGGTGGCTCAGTCTGTTGGGCTTCTGACTTCAGCTCAGGTCATGATCTGGGTGTCCTGGGATCAAGCCCAGAGTTGGGCTCCCCATTGAGCGGGGGAGCCTGCTTTTCCCTCTCCCTCTGCCCCTTCCCCTGCTTGTGCTCACTCTCTCACAAATAAATAAAATTTAAAAAAAAGAAGAGTAGATATTCCAGAAAAAGATACATAAATATACTCAAAATGCCAATGTAATTCTGTAGGGAAAAGACAGTCTTTAACAAATGGTTTTGGAAAAACTTCATTCATTTTTTTTTTTTTTAAAGATTTTATTTATTTATTTGAGAGAGAGAGAATGAGAGACAGAGAGCACGAGCGGGAAGAGGGTCAGAGGGAGAAGCAGACCCCCCGCTGAGCAGGGAGCCCGATGCGGGACTCGATCCCGGGACTCCAGGATCATGACCTGAGCCGAAGGCAGTCGCTTAACCAACTGAGCCACCCAGGCGCCTGGAAAAACTTCATTCAAATGTAGAAAACTACAAATGTTACTCCGTAACTCAACCATATAAAAAAATTAATTCCAAGTAGATATAGGCCTAAATAGTAAAGCTTAAATTTTAAAGATTCTATAAGAAACATGGATAATATCTTTCTGACCTTGGGGTAGGTAAAAGCACACATTTTGAGAGAAATTATGATAAATTACACTATCAAAATTAAAACTTTCTCATCTAAGATTAAAAAAAGACAAGCCAAAGAGGAAAAAATTATATGCAATATATAAAGTTGACAAGAGACTTGTATACAGAATATATAAATAACTGCAAATCATAATTAAAACACAAACTAATAAAATGTGGCAAAAATGTGTATACCTCACAAAAGAAATTCTATGAATAATGATTGAGTACATAGAAAGTTGCTCCCATCACAGATGGGGAATGTAAATTAATATTACACTTAGATACCATTGCAAACACTAGAATGGTTAAAATGAGACACATTAACACCAACCGTCAGCGATGACTTAGAGCATCTTAAACTCCTGAATTGCTATTGAGAATGTAAATGGTGCAACCACTTTGGAAGGCAGTTTGACTGTTTTATGAAGTTAAATATACACTTACTCCATCACCTAGCAATTCTACTTTTAGCTAGTATTTAACTATATGAACTAAAAATACATGTTCAGAGAAAGATATTTATAATAATGAGCAAAAACCTTTATTTATAATAGTCAAGCAATACCAAAACCAATGTCCATCAACAGGAAAATGAAAAAACATCATGGTATATATTCCTACTGTATACTACCACTAATCAACAAAAGGAAATTAAATACTGGTATATGCAAGGACATTCATAAAAATTAAAAAGAAACTTATAGTAAGTGATAGAAGCCCAAATCAAATGGGTACACGTTACTCCATTTTTATGAAGTTGTTGGAACTAATCCATTATGGAAAAAAAAAAAAAATCTGCAAGGTGGTTGCCAATGCTGTGTTGGGAATAGTAGTAAGGGAGGGCATAGCAAAGTTTCTGGGTTGATGTGGATATTCTACAACATGATTATGGTGTGGGATTATATGAGGCTACATGCATAACACTGAGTTTTGAATTTAAGGTCTGTGCATTTCACGGTGTATAACTAGGGGAGGGGAAGGGGGTGAAGGGAGAGGGAAAGAAAAGGAGCTTATTTCTTTAATACAGTAACACAGTAGCTTCAGACTTTAGTTTTATGAACAGATAACATTTTAAAGGCAATGGGACTAAAATAGATGGCCACTTTTTGTTCTGCCAATAATAGACATTTTAACATATACTCACACACAAGTTCTGAGAAATCTTTGCTCTTTCTAGGAAAGTTTTTGAAAGGTTATTTAACATTTAAAAAAGTATAATGGAAACCATCCTGCCACATCTTTTACAGAGGACTATTACTCTAAGTATTATGTAAAAATACTGCATTTCTTTATGTTCTCCTGGTATTTTATACAGTGTAGTTTGTTTTCTTGCTCTATTGTCTACAAATGGTAGATTTTACAAGTCATTACCATAATTTCAAATGTCAAATTTAGAATCTACATGTATAGAGACTTAACTTGCTTTTCCTTAACTCTGATGTTTCTGAGGGAAACAGATTATAGGAAAGATGAGAAAAAATATTTAGATAGCAGTTATTAAATAGAACATTGAAGTTCTTTTCAGGCACTTTTACTTCTCCTTTATCATTAAGGGTATAAAGAGGCTGTATTTCTTGGCTTAATTCTCTTTTGAAAGCCTGCTGGGATGTGAGCAATGTGTCCTTCTAACATCTGAATAAAATAACAAGACGAATTTCTATTAAGTGAGAGAAATTAATCTCAAACTAGGCTCCATGCTTCCCGTCCTCTCAGTTCAGGCAGCTTAGATGCTACATCCCACCCGTGCAGGGACCACATCGTGGAGAAACAGTGTCAACTAACAATGTGGTTAAGGCCATTTTCTGTCAAAGCTGATATACAGCAAGGCATATAGTCCAGCCTTTGGATAGTGACACAGAACACACAGGTCCTTACTATGGACTCTTTACCAGGACTATTACCAGTGCTGGTTTAGGCCCTCTGGCCCTGTGTGCTACCTTGGACACATAACTCACTATTTCATCCCTGATATTCTTCTTCCCACTATACCAAACCCAACATAAGGGAGCTCTTCCTAGTCCAAGGCACTAAAAATTTCTTCTTTGCATTAGCTTCCATTCTCCCCATTTTCAGAATTTCTTTAAAAAAAAAAAAAAAAATCAAGGGCCAAGGATTTGATATTTTACTTAATTCTGATATTTGTATGTTACTCTTTGAGGCTGGGGGCATAAAATGCCCTACCTTACTGGATTAAGAATCATGTTTACAATAAATTGAAGTAGATAAAGCATCATAAACAATATCCCAAAACAAACCTCAATATGTTGAAACATTATTGTATCACAATATGTATCTTATATATCCTTCAAAGTCTAAACGAATCACAGTACATAAATGCCTAAGAGTAGGATTTCTGTATAGGCATACTAGCAGATTTCACATCTTTCCTCACATTTAAAGGAAAGGGCTGATGAGTGTGTGTGTGTGTGTGTGTGTGTGTGTGTATGTGTACACACACAACATTTTCTTTATCCAAAGGAATATTACTCAGCCATCAAAAAGAGTGAAATCTTGCTATTTGCAGCTAGAGAGTATTCAAAGTGAAATAGTCAGAGAAAGACAAATACTATATGATTTCACTCATAGGTGAAATTTAAGAAACTAAAACAGATGGGGTACCTGGGTGGCTCAGTCATTAAGCGTCTGCCTTCGGCTCAGGTCATGATCCCAGGGTCCTGAGATCCAGCCCTGCATCGGGCTCCCTGCTCGGTGGGAAGCCTGCTTCTCTCTCTCCCACTCCCCCTGCTTGTGTTCCCTCTCTCGCTGTGTCTCTCCCTGTCAAATAAATAAATAAAATCTTAAAAAAAAAAAAACAGATGAACAATGGAGGGGGAAGAGAGAGGGAAATAAACCATAAGAGACTCTAAGCTGAAGGCAGACGCTTAACGACTGAGCCACCCAGGCGCCCCACCATAAGAGACTCTAAAAGATAGAGAACAAACTGAGGGTTGACGGAGGGAAGTGGGGGGATGGACTAAATGGGTGACAGGTATTAAGGAGGGCATTTGTTGTGATGAGTACTGGGTATTGTATATAATTGATAAATCACTGAATTCTACTCCTAAAACCAGTATCACACTATATGTTAACTAGAATTCAAATAAAAACTTGAAAAAAATTATTGAACTAATCCACACCACTTTTGACTATTAATTCTTTTTTTATCATAGAATGATCCACAATAAGAGTTCATTTAAACAAAAGGAAACTTTTAAGTGAAATTGAAAGAATTGGAGGGTCAAATATTGGAGGGTCAAGGAAGGGTTTCTCTTTAACGAGGCTAGGGTGTCTTGTAGCTTAGGTTATTGGGCACTTAGTACTCTTCAGAAGAACTTCACTGAGACAAATTCCCTCTTCCCTCATCTAACTACCAAAAAGACCCCACAAAAACAAACCAAAAAACCTGTGATACTTCTATGGAAGCAACCAATCTTCAATACCTGCCTATTCTGATCCCCCCACCCCCCCCTGCCTTTTTTACCTTTTTTTTTTTTTTTTGGTGGGGGGGGGAATCTTGCACCATATTCTATGGACCCAAAATGTCAGTGTTCTGGCTTCTTTCCAAGATCTGCCTTCTCTTGCCAAAGGAGAAGGTCTAATCTGAGATCCAGCCAGCCTAACATGAGATTTGTCTCTTGGGCCTTCAGCTGAACCTTCTCTGAAGTCCTTTCTAAAATGCTATTCACATAAAATTGATTTTCATGGAAATTTACTCATATAATGATTTATGTATATATCCATGGGAAAAAAATGGACGTATGTTTATAATATTAAAACATGAGTATGATTTAATGTCATCACTTGATATCAAGTTAAATCATACATCTATAATACTGTATCAAAAGCATTACTATTAGGTTAATTTTTCAATTAAAAATGTGGCAGTGAGTGTATATTTATAAAGTACAAACATATGTAATTAATGGCCCATGATCTGTGCATTAAAGAGCATAAATATATTTCATTGGAATGAGTTTTCTGATAAAAGTATTCTCATTCTCAGTTAAGAATGTAGAACACATTTCAGATCTTGCCTGTGATCGAGAGCTTGATAATCTTTGAAAAAAATGCCAATTTTTTTTATTTATAGTGAAATAGAGCAGTAACAAACATTTTTCGGGTTTAGAAATTCTCTACTCAACGACATGGCTCCATAAAGACAGAGCCTCATAAATTATTGGGATAATTTCATTCAGAGTTCAGGTTTATTACACTGAGGCCAACACACTGGATATAATCCTTAGGAAAACAATAGCAATCTGGCCTGTTTTATGACTACATGGGAAAGCGGGTCAGGAGCAATTTACTAATTCACTCAGCAGTAAAGATAATTACTGTTTTTAATGATAATGTACTACAGGCCTATCTAATTGGTTCATGCCTCATGTTTAAGCTGTTCTAGCTTAATAAGTGCAAGAACATTATATTTACTTTGCTGGATCTAAAAAGCACACGATACTGAAAACTGACCTTTAAATGATCCCCTGTGCAGTTCTGTACTATTTGTTTTGGATTATTGGAAGTCTTGAATATTTTTAGCTAAAGTGTGTACTTGCATTATCTATTTTCATAGGTCCTCATTTCCTCTCTGTTGTGCTCATTAGGAGACCCAGAATACATTAAGAAAAGCATGGTCTCAAAAAGCACATACCAGAAAATTAAAAGGAGAGGACTGTTTAAATTATGTGAATTAGAGAAAAAGGGTCAGAAAGAACTTTAAAGCTTCTTCCATTAGATCTCTTTCTGCAGAACTAATGAATTCCATTTATTTTTTCTCAATCATTTCAAACGAGTACTGTGTGGCATAAACTGTTGTACTTATGACATCGAAAGTATCATGCCTGAAACATGTTCATTCTCAATTAAGAATAGCTAGTTTTTTTAGTTTCTTCATTGCCCCTGCTATAAAAATCATTTATGATTTACAGCAATATTTTTGCATTGTTATCTCATCAATGCTGGAGTGCCAGAAGGTACTGAGCTCAATGCTAAGATCCACACTCCCTCCCAACACCAGCCTAATTGCAAGACTGAAACTCATTTCCACAGCTGTTGGGCATATTGTCAGATTACACCTTACAGCTTAGTCTCCCTTCATGAAGACTGTCCTCAGCTGAATGAAGCAAGTCGCTTTACCCAAGGTCATGTCACCTTCCTGATGCAGCATATTTGCTGAAACTAAAATAATCCCTAGACTATTCTGCCATATTTTTGTCATGTGAGTTTCTTCATTTTGCCAAGAATGATAACATCACATTACAGATAATTCCCAAAAGTTACTTAAAATAATGCATACCAACAGTAGTTGAACATTAATTTTATCGTGTCTATAATATGTATAATAAGTTAAAGTTTTTCAGAATTGATGTGTTTGACATATATAGTATATAATAGGCACTCAGGGACTAGTATGTATTATGTAAATCTGCCTCTCTTGCATACAAGCTACTTGCATCTTTCAGTAATTGCTTCTGCTTCTACTTGTAACATAGAGGGGTGGAGGATAGAGATAAGGCATTAAGAATGTACCTGACCTTGAGGTATAGTGAGAATAGTGGAGATGGAGAAAAAAGAAAAAAAAAAGTGCAATATTAGTACTATCTTATGTCCCTTCTCCCCATTTACCCGCCAAATTTAGGCAAGTGGTGTCCATAAGGCTTTGTACACAATGGCTCACAACTACATTTTCCCAACTGTATGAATTTTATCATAATTTTCTGAAATGCTATTTAAAATTTCATTGCTGACCAGGACTAAGAACTGCTGGCCAACTTCTGGTTCTGCACATAAGCAGCTTAGAAACCGCCATTCCATCCTAACAATAAGTAAAATGCTGAACAGACTGAAAAATCAACAACTCTTCTAGAAGCCACTGAGAGAGTAGGATGCAGGGCAAACACAAGTTCTCAAGATTGGAGACCAACAGGCAAACAAAGCAAAACTTACCTGAGCAGAGACTCAGGGGCAGAATCAGTGGCCATGTGGGAAAACACGAACTATAGTTGTTGAATTGCTGGAAAATCAGTGTAGAGAAGTCTGAGAGTTAAAAATTCCAAAGGCACCCAGTCACAGGGAGACCCACAGTTTTGTGGGGCTTACTTCTAGGAGCTCGACCAGATCGTCACAGTGAACACGGAAGAAAGATGCTCTTCTACTTCCCTCAGGAAGTGGGGAGAAGATCGATTTTTGAAACACACCAGAGCACTGTGTTCTCCTTCAAAAGTCTGTCCTCGGGAGAAACTAATTAAGCAAACCTAATCTGCTGAGGTATTATCAGAACTTAACTCACCTGGGGAAGAGAAACAACTCCTTTCTGGATTAGACAAAACTACCGAGGTCAAAACTATGTAATAAAAAGTGTCAGTTGGCAATCCTTTTTGGGAGCTTTCTTGATGAAACCTGAAACTGGCCCCCTTAACACAGAGAGCAGGGAGAGAACAAAGAAAAAGGTGGGTCACTTCAGGTGGGTAGGTAGTAGATTTAGTAAGCAAAGGGAACTTACATATATACAAGGCTTGTCTTGAATAACAGCAAGATGAGTGGGTCCCCACACGCGTCCTCCAAATCATAAAAGTTTATAAAGAGACCTTAACTGGGTTCAGTCACATATATAGTGCAGGTGTGCACAACACCACATCACTGTCTCAAGGCTGTGTCCTTGGAGCACCTCTGGGAGTGGGAAGGGCAAGCATATAACCCACATTCCAAGACAGGGGAAGGGATGAGGAGCCTCTCATCGCCTGGGTCCAGCTCAGGGGTCATGTGTTTTTGATGACCTCTCCAAACACTCCACCCTTTGTGACCAGCTCGTACAATCTCATGCTCCCTCCTCTTCTGCAATAGGCCCTGAGCAGTCAGCAAGGGGTTTCACTAGTGTGGACGTGGCTCCTTTGGCAGCTATCTGGCTACACTGGAGGCAGATGCCACAGTAACAATATAGGTACATGTATAAAAAAACACAGATTAAGACAATGATTGCCAGAATTAGTGACAACTTTTTGCACAAAGAGTTCAAGGATCTGAACCATTGGTTTATTGACTCTCCTAAACTGGAGGTCAGATCACTCAGGGCATTTACTTGTGTCCTCATGTGATTTAATAAAGATGATACATTAGCAGACTTATTACGTATGAACACACAACATTCTGTTTGGATAATGTCACAGGGGCCTCCTTCTGAGGCAGTAATAATGTCCAAGACCATCCTGTTCTGAAGGACAGCTTATCTCATTATCATCATTTCAGGGTTAAGTAAGGGCAGACTATATTGGCTATCATTTAGGACTTGCTGAATAAATTTAGTAAGGGCTACTATGGGTGCTCTAACATCCTCCAAATCAATGGAGTGGACAAAAATAGCAGCCAAATGATCATACCAGTGGAAAACAAGAATGTCCTCCATGGTCTTGAGGAGAAGGGGGTTGGCAGCTCTGGAAACTTGACCTGGTTGTCCATACCATACACAATGGCTGGGGGAGACAGCACTGTCAGGAATGAGGAGATGGACTGCAGGCAGGATATGCCAGACCAGGACTTCCATATTCTCCCCTTTCTCAGTAGTGTGTATTTCATTTCAAATATAGGACATTCTAATAGGTCCAGCTTGCAGCAGGATAATAGGATTCTACTGGAGCTTAATTAGTTTCCCCTCACCTAGGGGTACAAATTAACTCACCCATCTCTGTGGGACATCCCATTGTAAATTCCATAAATAATTCCTTTTCCATGTGTGATGGGGCTTGGTGTTCTCAGCAGCACAGCACACTGTTCTACAGTGAGAGTCTGAGCAATGTTTATTTCCTAGGACCTCTATACCTTCATGGTGTTGGGTGTCTCACCAGGAGTCTCCAGTCTAGCATATGGGGCAATAGGCCCTACTGGTTGGTTATTTAAATATATTAAAGCCTGGGACAGTACTTTAGTCCACCCAGCCAAGGTGGGTTTACCTGTTAATTTAATTTGTGTTCCATTTGAGTGTTCCATTTTTTTTCTTTTTTGCCGATCCTGTTGCTGTGGGTTATAGTGGAGATAGAACCTACATTCAGTGCCATGTTCTTTTGCCCAGTCTTCAATGTCATGACTTTTGAAATGTGACCCCCACTGACTGTCTAGTCAATAAGGGTATCTCTACTCATTTAATATTTAGCTTTAGTATGTGGTATTTAGCTTCTCTAATCCCCTGATGGTGGCAGCCTGGCTTGCACAGTGACAGGGATAAGCTTGCATTAGGCCATATGCAGTGTTCACACAAACCAAGGCATAATTAGAACCTCATTCAGAGGGAGGGCGGTGGATATAACCAATTTGCCAATCCTTCACTTGTTGGAAACTCTGGTGAATGGCCCCAGATTCTCCTGGCTGTTGCCTTGTGTGCTGTTTAGCACACACAGGACATATGTTATTGCATTGACCAAGTCACTGTATTTTTAAAAAGATTTTATTTATTTATTTATTTTTAATTTTATTTTATTATGTTATGTTAATCACCATACATTACATTATTAGTTTTTGATGTAGTGTTCCATGATTCATTGTTTGCATATAACACCCAGTGCTCCATTCTATATGTGCCCTCTTTAATACCTATCACCAGGCTAACCCATCCTCCCACCCCCCTCCCCTCTAGAACCCTCATTTTGTTTCTCAGAGTCCATAGTCTCTCATGGTTCGTCTCCCCCTCCGATTTCCTCCCCTTCATTTTTCCCTTCCTACTATCTTTTTTTTTTTTAAACATATAATGTATTATTTGTTTCAGAGGTACAGATCTGTGATTCATCGGTCTTAAACAATTCACAGCACTCACCATAGCCCATACCCTCCCCAATGTCTATCACCCAGCTACCCCATCCCTCCCACCCCCACCACTCCAGCAACCCTCAATTTGTTTCCTGAGATTAAGAATTCCTCATATGAGATCATATGAAACTTGTCTTTCCCTGATTGACTTATTTCACTTAGCATAATACCCTCTAGTTCCATCCATGTCATTGCAAATGGCAAGATTTTGTTTTATTTTTGTTTTTGTTTTTTTTGGCTGCATAATATTCCATTGTGTAT
>NW_022589712.1:23969972-23981092 GCF_004348235.1 Phoca vitulina | reverse complement strand
TATATATATATATATATATATATATATATATATATATATATATACCACATCCTCTTTATCCATTCATCTGTTGATGGACATCTTGGCTCTTTCCATGGTTTGGCTATTGTGGACATTGCTGTTATAAACATTGGGGTGCATGTACCCCTTTGGATTATTTATTTATTTATTTATTTGATAGAGAGAGAGAGAGCACAAGCAGGGGGAGAGGCAGAGGGAGAGGGAGAAGCAGGCTCCCCGCTGAGCAGGGAGCCAGACGATATGGGGCCCTATCTCAGGACCCCAGGATCATGACCTGAGCCGGATGCAGACGCTTAACCGACTGAGCCACTCAGGTGCCCTGACCAAGTCACTGTATTTTAAGAGCAATATAGCAACAGCAGCAATAGGCCATCCTACTTGGGCATTGCAGTGGCCATTCTTTCTATATATCCAATTTGCCGTATCTGCTGAAGGGTCAGTAGTTAAGGCCTGTACCTGAGCTAAACCACTAGCTTCCTGATTGTCAGGGGTGTGTCAATGCCTTATGAGCTGTGACAGGAAAAGCAGTGAGGACTCCCTGAGGCTTTTGTACATGGACCCAAATGTCTTCTCACATATCCTGACCCCATAAGGGCTTATTTATAATCATCCACCTTGTCTACGGCCATACCACCCTGAATGCGCCCGATCTCGTCTGATCTCGGAAGCTATAATCATCCACCTCTTGGTTTCCCACTGTCCAAGCCATACGTTTCATCCCTTCAGAACAGCCCAACTGTCAGTGCAAAGGATGAGCAGCCACAGTACGTGAGTGATCAATCACTAGCCACACTACACAGAGCTCAGCCCACTGACTGTTGCACTGACGGCTATGTCAGAGGTTCAACTGGGAGGAGGGCTGTGTACGTTGCCAGGAGCTGTTGCTCAAAGGGGGTTATATAGGGTTTCTGCTCCTTTCCAGAGGTAGGACCAAAATCCTAGGGGCACTCTCTCCTTGTTGACTCTGCCACAGTGCCTGACCCATACCTTCCAGAGCCATGGACACATCCAACTCAAATGGTAGCCCTATTTTGGAGATGCCCAGAGCATGAATCTGTTTCACTAATATTTCTACCTTCTCAAAGGTGGCTTGCTGCTCTGAGTCCCAGTCCCATAGGTGCCCTTCCTTTACCAGATGGCATAAAGGATAGGGGCACTACGCTGGGTGGGAATTAGAAGTCCTCCCAAACCCCAAAATCCCTACAGAGGCTTGTATCTCACATTCTTAGGGATTGGATAAACTTACATTTTAACAGATTGTGAGACAACATGAGTCTTATCAGACCTGAGGATACCCAAAACCTTATGGTAGTGCCTGGGCCTTGAATTTTCTGTGGGTTCATTGCCTCTCTTCTCCCTCACAGATGTTCCAGCAGATGTAATGTTAACATTATATCATCAATGTAATGGTCCCATTTTAATAATGTGGGGAAGGAGAAGAGGGACAATTCTCAGGCTACCATCCCCTGACATATTGTGGGTTTATATAGGTAGTCTTGGGGGAGCACTTGAAAGATTCATATTGTCCCTCCCACATTAAGGTAAATTGATCTCAGTTATCAGAAACCTATACTTGCCGGGCGCCTGGGTGGCTCAGTTGGTTAAGCGACTGCCTTTGGCTCAGGTCAAGATCCCGGAGTCCCGCATCAGGCTTCCTGCTCAGTGGGGAGTCTGCTTCTCCCTCTGACCCTACCCCCTCTTGTGCTCTCTCTCAAATAAATAAAATAAAATCTTAAAAAAAAAAAAAAGAAACCTGTACTTGTCAAAGTCTTTTCCATGAATCTCTTAAAGATGAAGTGCTTTTGCAGGAAGTTTTTGCCAAAGTATCAGAGTAAAACAATAACTGTGTACAAATGACAAAAGACTTAAAAATGGTCATGGTTAAAGATCTGATGAGAGTTCATTATAATGCACTGACAAAGGACTTTTACAACAGTGTGTGTTTTGAAAAGGACCTCCCTCCCCCCCCCACACACACACACTTTTTTATCTTCAGTCTCTGTGGGCAATGTTTTGGTTGTCTCCTGGGGTGTTTGCATTTCAAAGACATGAAAAGATTTATAACTTTCAGAAACAGAGAAAGAATGCATGAATGCAAGTTTTTTCCTAGGTATTTTGAAGTAATTGCTATTTAAAATTTTGCTGGGGTGCCTGGGTGGCTCAGTCAGTTGCTTTAGACTTCTGATATCAGCTCAGGTCTTGATCTCAGGGTCATGAGTTCAAGCCCCATGTTGGAGAGCCCATCGTGGAGCCTACTTAAAATAAAGTAAAATAAAACAAAACAAAATAAAATAAAATAAAAATTTTTTGTACCAGGGATCAAAGGCATGGGGCATTTCATTTGTTTTCTCATCAATTACCACAATATCCTTTTCCATTTTTATCACTTTCTTAGAGATTCCACCTCTTAGCATCCTAATCATGCTTTGTCACAAGTACCTAGACATCTTGGACCCTCCTAGCTTTGCAAAGTGGCATGCCAAGGTCTCTAACTTATTATCTTGCTCTTCCATCTTGTCTGCCACCATCGAAGTCAGCAGGCTAGTGGACATCTTCATATCCTTTTCTACTCTTAGCTTGTCTGCTAATTTCCTGACCCAAGCTTCAGTCTCTAGTTGGGCACTGATGACCAACCAAAGTGCCCACAGAGGAGGCCAGCCATTTGTTTCTTTTCTCTACTGCAGTGTAATATGTGCCATTCCTCGACACATTTCAAACACTAGGCAGGCTGGTGTTTTTGGTGTGTCCCCATACTCATGCAGTGGTCCACAAGCATCTAACATCAGGCCAGCCCTCCCCACACAGAGGTTGATGGCCAACATGGGATTTCCCCCATGGAAGCCCCTTTCTCTCTAGGAAACTTACTTAAGGGGCCTTTATGGGCTGCCTCTCTCCACATAGAAGTCGATGGCCAACATGGGGTTTCTCCCAGGATGATGCATCCCCAAGCCTCATTTCTTCACAGTCTCCTGGCTGGCTCACCAACTGTAAGTTCATAACTCCCGCAGGAGCTTCTCTGGTATAATCTGAAATCAGACCCCATACACATAGGGCAAGGAGAATGGGCCACTCCAGGTTGGTAGGTTACAGTTTTCATAAGCAAGGAGAACTTATATACAAGGCTTGACTCAAGCAGCAGCAAGATGAATGGATCCCTACACCCACCCATCAAATCGTAAAAGCTTATAAAGAGGCCTTAACTGGGTTCAGTCACGTATACTATTCAGGTGTTCTCAACACTACATCACTGTCTCAAGGCTATATCCTTGGAACAGCCTCTGGGAGTGGGAAAGGAAGTGTAACCCACATTCCAAGGACAGGGGAGAGGGTGAGGATCCTCCAGTTGCCTTAGTCCAGCTCATAGTCAATCAGCAGGCATATCTTTTTGATGACCTCTCCCAACAAAAAGCTCAGTGGTTGCTAGGAAGGGGGATGAACAGGTGGAACACAGAGAATTTTTAGGGCAGTGAAAATACTCTTTATGATTTTGTAATGCTTGATATATGTTATTATATATTTATATACACCCACAAAACATCAAGAGTGAGCTCTAATGTAAACTATGGACTTTGGGTGATTATGACTTGTCACTGTAAGTCCATCAATTGTAACAAATGTAAAAAAAAAGAGTATCGCTACTCTGTTGAGTAGGTTGATAATGGGGGAGGCTGTGCATGTGTGGGGATAAGGGTTATATGGGAAATCCCTGTACCTTCCTCTCAATCTTACTGTGAACCTAAAACTACTCTAAAAAATTAAATCCTTTAAAAAGATGCTAATTGGTCTGAGACAACTCTGAAATATATGCTAGAAACAATGGACACATTACTATATTTTGAGGAAAAAAACCAAATTCTTCCATATACCAAGTTGTAATTCATAAAATATATCACCCATCTAAACTCTTGAACAAAAGTCTTAAAGATAAAAACTAGTTTTGAAAGCTGAAATCAAAACAGTTTCATTAATGAAATAACTGTTGATTATTTTCATCACCAAATCCTATTAATAATATATAATATTGTCTAAATAAATTTGATAAAGACTTTTGTGTTATAGAAAATAAATATGACAATATCTTAAATTAAAAGTGGAAATGTAAAATAATTTTAACAATTAGCTATAGCAGCCTGGCAAAATAATCTGGGAGTATATCATCAAAAACTAGGAAGTGAGTGTTGGGGAATATAAAAGAAGAATAAATGGGTTAATTTACTTGGGTTATATTTTAATAATAAGTCATCAAAAGATAATAAAAATGTAATAGGAATTAGACTACAAGAGAAACAGCATTTTTTAAAAAACAGATAATAATAAAAAATCTATGTTTGGGGTCACCTGGGTCCAGCTCTTGATTTTGTCTCAGGTCATGATCTCCAGATCATAGATTGAGCCCCATGTCAGGCTCCATGCATAGCTGGGAGTCTGCTTGAGATTCTCTCTCCTTCTGCACCTCCCCACTCTCTAAAATCAATCAATGAATCAATCAATCTTTTAAAAATATGTTTGTATATATGGATATCTATGTATCTATGGAGATATATAGAATAATAAAATAATAAGATGATAAAAGTAAGACCAAACATATGAGCTAATAAATATAGTGTAGTCTTCAAAAGCAAAAGAAAGATATTTTTTCAGGGATTAAAAAACAGTGTGAAATCCAACCATATGGTATTTATAAGTGATTCAGTTGATAATGCCAAAGAAATAATGAAAATAAAAGGATATTTAAAAAATATTATGAACATTCAAAAATGTAGACTAGGCTTCACAATATTTATATCCTAAAAAGATCAATATTAATTAACATATTTTACTTAAACATGCAGAAAAAATTATGACTTATCTTTTCATCATATCAAAATATAGCTATCCCATAAAACTTTCTACCAAAGGCTGAAAAAGGTATCATCACAATATACAAAACATTAAAAGTTGAAAAACAAGAAGTACTTGAAAAGAATACCAAAGTATTAGGAAACTTGAATCTATCTTGTTTAATTGTTCACAGACCACGTACTGAAATCATTCTTGATATCTGATACATTATAAAACCTCAGTAAACAATAAAATTAATGAAACAAATGAATAACAAATAGGCTAATTAAACAATATTAGACTATGTATAAAATCTAAGGAATAAAATCATATAGTTAATAAGAAATATGTTAAATGGTTTAACCTGAAAGTAATGACTAAAATTGTTTATTCAGAAGATGGCAGAGGTATAGGAGACCTGGATTTCGTCTGGTCCCAAGAATTCAGCTGGATAGGGATCAAACCATTCTGAACACCTACAAACTCAACAGGAGATCGAAGAAAAGAATAGCAACAACTCTCTGAACAGAAAAGTGACCACTTTCTGGAAGGTAGGACGTACAGAGAAGTGAATCTGAGGCGATATTCGGGAGGATAGACGGCTAGGGAGGGGGCCTTCGTCAGCCGCTTCTGGCAAGTGATAGAGCCACGGAGCACAAAATCGGAACTTTTAGAAGTTGGCTCCGCTGAGGAACATCGCTCCAGTGGCTAAGAGGGGGCGTGGAACCCTCGTGGGACAGTGTGGTCTCAGGACCCTCAGGGTCACAGAAAGACCGGGGGTGCCTGAGTGCAACGGAGCTCCCAGGTATGAGAGCGGGGAAGCCGGCTGCAGAGATCAGGCTGGTGCTTAGATCAGTGTCACACACTAGATTTTGGGCGTATTTTGGTCTGTTAGAAAAAAGTGCCTCCCAAAATTTTAAAGAAAGAAAAACTTATATATGTACAAAAATAAGGGTTAATACAATGAAGAATATGGATGGAATATGGCTGTAAAGATGATAATTATAAAAGGTTTTATAAAAGAAAACAGAGTGTGCACCAGCCTGATCATATTTGATCATATTCTGTTTTCTTTGTTTTGTTTTGTTTTTCTCTTTTTCTTTTTTTTCTTTTTTCTTTCTTTCCCTTTCTTTTCCCCTGATTTCAGGTCTTTTCTGATTTGTTTAGTAGATATTTTCTGGGGACATAGTTACCCTGTTAGCATTTTGTTCTCTCATTCATCTATTCTCCTCTGGACAAAATGACAAGATGGAAAAAATCACCTCTAAAAAAGAACAAGAGGCAGTACCGATCGCCAGGGACCTAATCAATACAGACATTAGTAAGATGTCGGAACTAGAGTTCAGAATGACGATTTTAAAGATACAAACTTGGCTTGAAAAAAGCATGGAAGTTATTAGAGAAACCCTTTCTAGAGAAATAAAAGAACTAAAATGTAACCAAGTTGAAATCAAAAAGGCTATTAATGAGGTGCAATAAAAAATGGAGGCTCTAACTGCTAGGATAAATGAGGCAGATGAGAGAATTAGTCATATAGAAGACCAAATGATGGAAAATAAAGAAGCTGAGAAAAAGAGAGATAAACAACTACTGGATCATGAGGGCAGAATTCGAGAGATAAGTGATAGCATAAGACGAAACAACATGAGAATAATTGGGATCCCAAAAGAAGAAGAAAGAGAGAGAGGGACAGAAGGTATATTGGAACAAATTATAGCAGAGAACTTCCCTAATTTGGGGAAGGAAACAGGCATCAAAATCCTGGAGGCACAGAGAACCCCTCTCAAAATCAATAAAAATAGGTCAACACCCCGACATCTAATAGTAAAACTTACGAGTCTCAGAGACAAAGAGAAAATCCCGAAAGCAGCTTGGGAGAAGAGATCTGT
The DNA here is from genome assembly GCF_004348235.1 of Phoca vitulina. NCBI lineage: Eukaryota > Metazoa > Chordata > Mammalia > Carnivora > Phocidae > Phoca > Phoca vitulina. The sequence continues at coordinate 23,974,361 of NW_022589712.1, read as the reverse complement.
AACCTACAATGGTAGAAACATTAGACTGGCAACAGACCTATCGACAGAGACCTGGCAGGCCAGAAAGGACTGGCATGATATATTCAGAGCACTGAATGAGAAAAATATGCAGCCAAGAATACTATATCCAGCTAGGCTGTCATTGAAAATAGAAGGAGAGATAAAAAGCTTCCAGGACAAACAAAAACTAAAGGAATTTGCAAACACAAAACCAGCCCTACAAGAAATATTGAAAGGGGTCCTCTAAGCAAAGAGAGAGCCTAAAAGCAACATAGACCAGAAAGGAACACAAACAATATACAGTAACAGTCACCTTATAGGCAATACAATGGCCCTAAATTCATATCTTTCAACAGTTACCCTGAATGTAAATGGGCTAAATGCCCCAAGCAAAAGACACAGGCTATCAGATTGGATAAAAAAACAAGACCCATCGATATGCTGTCTGCAAGAGACTCATTTTAGACCCAAAGACACCCCCAGATTGAAAGTGAGGGGGTGGAAAACCATTTACCATGCTAATGGACACCAAAAGAAAGCTGGGGTGGCAATCCTTCTATCAGACAAATTAGATTTTAAAACAAAGACTGTAATAAGAGATGAGGAAGGACACTATATCCTACTTAAAGGGTCTATCCAACAAGAAGATCTAACAATTGGAAATATCTACGCCCCTAACATGGGAGCAGCCAATTATATAAGCCAATCAATAACAAAAGCAAAGAAACACATTGACAACAATACAATAATAGTCGGGGACTTTAACACCCCCCTCACTGAAATGGACAGATCATCTAAGCAAAAGATCAACAAAGAAATAAAGACTTTAAATGACACACTGGACCAAATGGGCTTCACAGATATATTCAGAACATTTCATCCCAAAGCAGCAGAATACACATTCTTCTCTAGTGCTCATGGAACATTCTCCAGAATCGATCACACCCTAGGTCAAAAATCAAGTCTCAACCAGTACCAAAAGATTGGGATCATTCCCTGCATATTTTCCAGACCACAATGCTTTGAAACTAGAACTCAATCACAAGAGGAAAGTCGGAAAGAGCTCAAATACATGGAGGCTAAAGAGCATCCTACTAAAGAATAAATGGGTCAACCAGGAAATTAAAGAAGAATTTAAAAAATTCTTGGAACCAAATTAAAATGAAAACACAACTGTTCCAAATCTTTGGGATGCAGCAAAGGCAGTCCTAAGAGGAAAGTATATAGCAATACAAGCCTTTCTCAAGAAACAAGAAAGTCTCAAATACACAACCTAATCCTACACCTAAAGGAGCTGGAGAAAGAACAGCAAATAAAGCCTAAACCCAGCAGGAGAAGAGAAATAATAAAGATCAGAGCAGAAATCAATGAAATAGAAACCAAAAGAACAGTAGAACACATCAATGAAACTAGGAGCTGGTTTTTGAAAGAATTAATGAGATTGATAAATCCCTGACCAGACTTATCAAAAAGAAAAGAGAAATGACGCTAATCAACAAAATCATGAATGAAAAAGGAGAGATCACAACCAACACCAAAGAAATACAAACAATTATAAGAACATATTATGAGCAACTATATGCCAGCAAATTAGATAATCTGGAAGAAATGGATGCATTCCTACAGATGTACCAACTACCAAAACTGAATCAGGAAGAAATAGAAAACCTGAACAGACCTATAACCACTAAGGAAATTGAAGCAGTCATCAAAAATCTCCGAACAAACAAAAACCCAGGGCCAGATGTCTTCCCAGGGAATTCTACCAAACATTTAAAGAAGAATTAATACCTATCCTTCTGAACCTGTTCCAAAAAATAGAAATGGAAGGAAAACTTCCAAACTCGTTTTATGAAGCCACCATTACCTTGATCCCCAAACCAGACAAAGACCCCATCAAAAAGGAGAATTACAGACCAATATCCTTGATGAACATGGATGTAAAAAATCTCACCAAAATACTAGCCAGTAGGATCCAACAGTACATTAAAAGGATTATTCAACACGACCAAGTGGGATTTATTCCTGGGCTGCAAGTTTGGTTCAACATCCGCAAATCAATCAGTGTGATATAATACATTAATAAAAGAAAGAACAAGAACCATATGATCCTCTCAATAGATGCAGAAAAAGCATTTGACAAAGTACAGCATCCTTTCTTGATCAAAACTCTTCAGAGTATAGGGATAGAGGGTACATACCTCAATATCATAAAAGCCATCTATGAAAAATCCACAGCGAATATCATTCTCAATGGGGAAAAACTGAGAACTTCCCCCTAAGGTCAGGAACGCAGCACGGATGTCCACTATCCCACTGCTATTCAACATAGTATTAGAAGTCCTAGCCACAGCAATCAGACAACAAAAAGAAATAAAAGGCATCCAAACTGGCAAAGAAGAAGTCAAACTCTCACTCTTTGCAGATGATATGATACTTTCTGTGGAAAACCCAAAAGACTTCACCACAAAACTGCCAGAACTCATACAGGAGTTCAGTAAAGTGGCAGGATATAAAATCAGTGCACAGAAATCAGTGGCATTCCTATATACCAACAACAAGATAGAAGAAAGAGAAATTAAGGAGTCAATCCCATTTACAATTGCACCCAAAACCATAAGATATCTAGGAATAAATCTAACCAAAGAGGCAAAGAATCTGTACTCAGAAAATTATAAAATACCCTTGAAAGCAATTGAGGAAGACACAGAGAAATGGAAAAACATTCCATGCTCATGGATTGGAAGAAGAAATATTGTGAAGATGTCAATGCTACCTAGAGCAATCTACACATTCAATGCAATCCCCATCAAAATACCATCAACTTTTTTCAAAGAAATGGAACAAATAATCCTAAAATTTGTATGGAACCAGAAAAGACCCCGAATAGCCAGAGGAATGTTGAAAAAGAAAAGCAAAGCTGGTGGCATCACAATTCTGGACGTCAAGCTCTAATACAGAGCTGTAATCATCAAGACACTATGGTACTGGCACAAAAACAGACACATAGATCAATGGAACAGAATGGAGAGCCCAGAAATGGACCCTCAACTCTATGGTCAACTAATCTTCAACAAAGCAGGAAAGAATGTCCAATAAAAAAAAACAGTCTCTTCAACAAATGGTGTTGGGAAAGTTGGACAGCCATGTGCAGAAGAATGAAACTGGACCATTTCCTTACACCACACACAAAAATAGACTCAAAATGGTTGAAAGACCTAAATGTGAGACAGGAGTCCATCAAAATCCTAAAGGAGAACACAGGCAGCAACCTCTTTGACCTCCGCCGCAGCAACTTCTTCCTAGAAACATCGCCAAAGGCAAGGGAAGCAAGGGCAAAAATGAACTATTGGGACTTCATCAAGATAAAAAGCTTTTGCACAGCAAAAGAAACAGTCAACAAAACCAAAAGACAACCCACAGAATGCGAGAAGATAGTTGCAAATGACATATCAGATAAAGGGCTAGTATCCAAAATCTATAAAGAACTTATTAAACTCAACACCCAAAGAACAAATGATCCAATCAAGAAATGGGCAGAAGACATGAACAGATGTTTTTCCTAAGAAGACATCCAAATGGCCAACAGACACATGAAAAAGTGCTCAACATCGCTCGGCATCAGGGAAATACAAATCAAAACCTCAATGAGATATCACCTCACACTGGTCAGAATGGCTAAAATTAACAAGTCAGGAAACAACAGATGTTGGCGGGGATGCGGAGAAAGGGGAACCGTCCTACACTGTTGGTGGGAATGCAAGCTGGTGCAGCCACTCTGAAAACAGTATGGAGGTTCTTCAAAAAACTGAAAATAGAACTACCATACGATCCAGCAATTGCACTACTGGGTATTTACCCCAAAGATACAAACGTTGGGATCCGAAGGGGTACATGCACCCCGAGGTTTATAGCCACAATGTCCACAATAGCCAAACTGTGGAAAGAACCAAGATGTCCATTGACAGATGAATGGATAAAGAAGATTTGGTATTTATATACAATGGAATATTATGCAGCCATTAAAGGGAATGAAATCTTGCCATTTGCAACGATGTGGATGAACTGGGGAGTGTTATGCTGAGCGAAATAAGTCAATCAGAGAAAGACATGTATCATATGACCTCACTGATAGTGGAATTCTTAATCTTAGGAAACAAACTGAGGGTTGCTGGAGTGGTGAGGGGTGGGAGGGATGGGGTGGCCGGGTGATAGACACTGGGGAGGGTATGTGCTGTGGTGAGCGCTGTGAATTGTGTAAGACTGTTGAATCACAGATCTGTACCTCTGAAACAAATAATACATTTATGAAAAAAAAGAAGAAGAAGAAGAAGATAGCAGCAGGGGAAGAATGAAGGGGGGGAAATCGGAGGGGGGGATGAACCATGA